>NC_061116.1:144052899-144064562 GCF_002878395.1 Capsicum annuum | reverse complement strand
CAAAATATAATAGAAGTTGAGAAAAAAAAAGATCAAATAAAATAGAGAATAAAAATAATAGATTGAGAAAAAAGACAAGAAAAAAATAAAGGTTAAGAAAAAAATGATGAATTAAAAAAATTGAGAAAATCAAAAATGAGAGGAAAAAAATAAAAATAAAGTCTGAGAAAAATGAGGAAAAAAAAGAGAAATAATAAAAACCAAAAATTTTAAAAAATAAAGGTTTAGACAAATAAACTAAAAAAGATGAAGAAAAGAAAATGTTTGAGAAAAAAAAAAGAGAAAAAAATAAAGATTGAGATAAATGAATTATAACATGAAAATAAAATTAAAGAAAAAATAATAAAAATAAAAATAAAATTTGAGAGACAAATGAGTATGAAAAGTTTAAAAATATTTGAGGTGTAGAGGGGTAAAAATGTACTTATACTATATTTAAAAAGTAAGGAAGACTAGTCTTGAAAGACTTTTCTAATTAGGGTCAAAAATCCAAAGTCACCCACTACTGGGGCTATACCATGTAATTTTCTGTTATATTTTATTGTAATTTATGTGACACAAATAATCAATCATATTTTTAATATGTTTTTAAATATTTTAAGTTATTTATTGTTGTTATAGTACTTTTTATGGAATTTTTGAATAATACATGTTACTCTCCTTGTCCAAACTTTTATGTCATTGAGAGTCACCTATATTTTTATAATAATATAAGTTTTTAATTATTGATATTTATAATACTTTTTTTATTCTAATTTAAGTGTCAATGATATAATTTCGAGAGTCAACCAAATATTTTATATCTCTTAAAATTTTTAAGTTGCTAATTATTGTAATTTATAGTACTTTTTACGTATTTTTTTAGAATATATAATAGACTAATTTTTATTTAGATATTTTAAGGTGTTAAATATTGTAAGTTATAATAATTTTTATGTTATTTCAAATAATATATATTACTCTCCTTGTCCAAACTTGTGTGGCATTGATGGTCAATTATATTTTTAAAATAGTTTAAGTTTTTAAGTATTGTGATTTATAATACTTTGTCATTTGTTCTAATTTAAGTGACAGTGATATAATTTTGAGAGTCAACCAAATATTTTATATCTTTAAAATTTTTAAGTTATTAATTATTGTGATTTATAGTATTTTTTCGTATTTTTTTAAAAATATATAATAGATTAAAAATAAGACAAATAAATTAAAATGGAGGAAAAAAATAAAGATAAAGGAAAGGACCAATGAAGTTGTGCCAAAGTAGACAAATTGACTTTTAATTTTTTTTTAAGTTGTTAATTATTGTGATTTATAGTATTTTTTACATATTCTTTTAAATATATAATAGATTAATTTTTTTTTTTTTTTTACATATTTTAAGCTGTTAACTATTGTAATTTATAATACTTTTATTGTAAAAATAATATATGTTACTCTCAGTGAATAGCTCACAGTCAGGGATGACATATGATTCATTGAGGAGTTCTCAATCTAGAGCTAGATTCATTTAGGGTTCATTAGTTTTTTTTCAGTTTTAGAGTACGAGATTGGGTTTCTGGATTGGGATATCCATATTCCTATTTTATAGCCATCTAATGCAGACATGGAACATGGACTTATTAGAGGATTAGCATTATTAATCCATTTAACATCGATGCACTTGATAATAGCTGGGAATTTCTTTTCTTGATATGTTAATTATGCAAGGGTCACAGAAAGAGCATGTATTAAGACTAATGGAAGTGGTGAAAAAAGGACAAGCCATCACTCTAGTGCTATTGGTATTTCATCTAGGAGTGAGGATTCTTTTAGTGGAGGTCAGCTTAACTTGTAGCCCATCAATTTTATGCAGGTAGCATCTTAAATTATGGGTGACTCTCAGGTTAATCTTAGGGATCATTCTGGATCAGAGTATGTAGCATCTCAAAGTATTCCATAAACTTGTTTTTGTTGTGATGAGATGGGATATTGGACTTAAGAGTTTCCCCGGTAAAGGATTATTAGTCGTTAAACTTATTCAGATTAGTCTCATAGTGTTGTGGTACTTTTAGTTTGAGATAGTGCACTCGGTGCCTCAGTTGATGATTTAGTCGGTTGGTCCGAGTTTGGACCCATTCAAATTTATTCTCTCATAGACCCGTTCGGCATGAGATTCTAGATCACCATGCAAGGTGTGCCTTTATTTCTTGTATTTACTTTTTCATTTTTATGTATTAGTGTTTTCGTACCAATTAATAACTATATGCCTTTTATAAGTTCATATTAGTTATTGTGTGCCTTATTATTGAATTCATGATTATGTGGATACCCCATGGTTTATTTCTTTTAGTAGTGGATAGAGTAAATCTGTATTGATATTTTATCCCTATGGGTATAAAATTGGGTTCAAGTCTCATTTACCTTGGCATATTGTCCTTATTATGTCCCTTCAGTGGTACTTACTATTGATTTTCACTTTAGTACCTCCTATTTGTGATTTTGATGATTATATTATTGCTATTATTTTTATTTAATGTAACTGATCCTTTCTTGGTAGATGGATAGACTATTAGCATCTAGTTAGAATTTTTCCTTCTATGCAGTTCTTATTCGTTGGATCGGGTAGCTATATCTTGGTTGGATGATTTCTTTACTACAACGAGGTGAGGTTGGTTGTTTTCCTCTTTTGTTGACTGTGCTACAATGATTGTGGAACGGATTATGGTATTGAAGGTAAGTTGACCTTCTGTGATTTTGCTATGGTTCTAAAGTTGTCAATTTAGCTATATTGCTCATTCTTTAGTTTGGGATTCTTAGAATTTCCTCCTGGGTTGTGAAGGTTTTTCTATTGGTTATCCCTCTTTATATAGCTTATTTTGATATTGTCCAGATAGGGGTATGTTCTTTACTTATGACTATTTTATTTCCCAATAATAGTTTGATATTGATGTCGGGAGGTCTTGGATTCATCTCTTAGATTTGTTGGGTTTGTCCTCTTGTGATGGTTTGCTCTTGGAACTAATATAGAGATTGGATGCTCCATTCTTATCGTGATGTGGTTCTAGTCTAAAGTAGAGGTAGAGAGTTAGAGGTAGGTGGTCTTTTCTGTGATCACTTTTATGGCTATATTTTATGCCCTTCAGCCGATATAGAGTTGGTTGTTTGCATGTTCAGTTGATGGTTTATCCCAGTGGTGATTTTGTTCTCTCGTGATGTTTTAATTTTGGCTTAGTTTTGAGTTAGTGCCTTGGAATGGCGATTCAAAAGTTATGATAGATTTAGAGTATGAATGCTCACCCGTCTTCAGGTTTGGTTTGGGTATATGAGGTTGAGCAGTTCAGCCTTTGTGTGGAGCTTACAACTTACAGTTGTAGAGATTGAGTACAACCTTTGGTTTAGATTTGTTTTATTTTGGATTTCATCTATAATCTAGAGGAGCCTATTCTATGGTTACATATTCGGTTTTCTTGAGTTTGGATGGATTATGGGTGATATGTGTCAAGATAATAATCCATAGATAGCGTATTATTCCTTCAACTTTAACTTCAGGTTATTAGTTTTAGTTGAGATTTATGGATGAGATACTCGGTGAAAGTATACTTGAATAGATTTAGCTAGGCTTCATTCTCGGTTGATGGGACATCCTGGAACTGATTGTTTTATGGTGAGTAGTTGTGCCTTGGACTTCTAGATTTTTACTTTTGAGGGTTATCTGGACCAGTTGTAGCATTTGCAAATTGTTGATCTTGGTTGCCTCCGATTGTGTGCCCGAATAGAACCTTTTGAGCTTATTCTCGTCTTTATCATATGAACTTTAAGCGGGTCAGCTTCAGATCTTTGAGTTTTCTATGATGAGATTGTGCAGACAAGACTCAGTAATTTTCCTCCTGGTTGGAAGTAGTTACTAGGCTAAAATGGTAAAGGAATGTTATATTTTAATTTGGAGTTAGTTGTATGACTCATACCTTGGATTGTTTTTGGCTTGGGTAAGCCTTTGATTGTTTTGTGCAGGTATCAAGATGGTATCAGTATGTAGTGGTTTAGATTTGCATGCATTAACCTTCCTTGGTTCAGTTGGAGGCCAGTTAGTGGTTAAGGATGAGTTTTGATAGTCTGAAAGTTAAGTGAGAAAACGAGTTGAAAAAGGGATACCTATGGTGAAATCCCATAGAAGTGTTTTCTACGTAGAGGTTATCTGGGAAGTCATGGTTGAAGCATACAGGACCAGTATGTCATCTTTTTGATCTTTTAAGATCTTTCTATCCATTGACTTTCATGTACAAAAGTCCTTTTAGAAGTGGATAGTGTAATGACCTTCCAGATAATTTGTTAATTTGCATGCATTTTTGGCATTTAAAGCCTTCCTATAGTGTCTATAACTTATTTATGACTTGTCGGAACTATCGATTCGGTGATCGGACAGTTTATTTGAATTTTATGCTCGTTTCCCTATTTTGGCATTTTTATTGTTCAGGATTTGGTCTCAGACCAAAGCTCCTAGTAGATGACCTCGAATGAGAATTTTGACTACGCCAGCTGCTCCAAAATGTCAATTTTAGGCTAGGTAGACCTTTGGTTCGAGCCCCGAGGCACTTGGGCTCATTTCAACCTATTAGTTAAAAAGATAAGAAATTTGAAATTTGGTTGTGGGGCCCATATTTGGTTTAAATAACCTTGGATGGAAAATCTGATTGCGCCATCGTCTTCATAACGTTGAATTTGGTATGGTTACATAGTTCATTTGCATATACGAGATTCTAAATAAATCCCGAGGACTTAACAGAGACTTGGAAGATTTCTAAGTTCTAAACTGTCATCTGGTGTGGCGGCGATCACCAGCAAAGGGACGCGATCGAGGTACCCTTAGCAGTCAAGATGGTGCAATTGCGGAGCCTAAGATGTGATCGCACTTCCCATGTGCAACCTTACATGTTGTGATCGTGAGGCTTTGGTCACAATTGTAGTCTTCCTATGTAGCCATAAGATGTGGTGATCGAACACCTTGGTGGTGTGATAGTGACTCCCGAGTACCTGGATTGGGCATAATTAGACCTTTATTCCATTATTTTTTCCATTTCTCACCCATTTCTTAAGAGCTAAAACCCTAAAGAGTGAGATTAAGTGGTATTGAAGCTTGTACATGATTTTGGGGAGCTTGGTTATCCATTATTTTGTGTTTTAACTTCAAATTCATGGTAAACTCCCTTTAATTTCTTGATAAATTCTTAGAAATTAGGGCTTTGAATTCTTAAAATATAAATATTGATTTGAGACCCGATTTGTATTTCGCTTGTGCTTAACTTTTGAACACAACTTCCTTGTCCTTCGAGGGACCTCATGACAATTTCAATTTTGGATTCAGTTTATGAGCCTTGCAGGCCCGTTATTAACCCAAAATTTAACCAGCCCTTAATATAGCAATATGGGTCTCATTTTACTCCGTATGATGCATAGAATATGATTTTGACAGCGTAGCAACATTTTGAGAACGTGGATTGAAGATGGACATTTGGTGGACTATTCAAGGATTTGTGCTTCAGCTTTGAGGTATGCTTTTGTATACTCTTCTTCAAAAGATGATGTGTTTATATATTGTAGGTGAATGTGAATGTTAAGATGTATTATAGGTAGAACATCGTGACTTAGTCTTGAATATTGAAGTTTCAAGGATTTGAAGAGGGATCCTTTGGCCCACTCCAGGCTAGGACTTGTGTTAGCCCTTTAGGATTCACATAAAGATATTAGGAATGGTTGATACTCATGAGCCTTTAGGATGAGATTACTTATTTATTGATGAATGGTGATGGTTTTCCCCAGATTATAATATATGGCCAATAGATATGTTATGCTTTATAGATATGTTATGGCATATGAATATGACTATTGAGATGAATTGCAAAAATTTATGTGGGCCTAAGGCCTTGATTATGGTGTTATAATTATTCCGGACATATTATTGGGCCTAAGGTCATGTTATGAAATTGGTTGGATTCAAATAAATTATTTGTCCTTGTAAAGGACGTGGTCGTAGTTTGTAGATGTGTTAATGCTTATGATTACATCATTTGAATACTAGTTATGGTATGCATAGATTTGGTACATTCATGATCTTTAAAATGGTAAATGGTGCACTTCCAACTAAAATGTGATTTTATTACTCTTTTCCCAAAAGGGGATAAAATCCCACTTTTCCCCTTCAAAATAGATTTCTTCATAACAAAAATCTTACCACCTTAATAGGTGATTTATGTGCATTGAGATTGAAAATAATGATTTAAAGATTTGGCCGAGATGGATTCCGGTCTATGATTTTTATACTACTAATTACTCTGGCCATGAGAGGTTCTAAACCTTTCTACACTTTTATAATTATTTAGTCCCAAAGTTACCTTGGGCAATGGATTTACGATTTTGGGGGTTGTGGATAACCTGCTATATCACATCATTATTATAGAGGTTGTGCGATAGTCTCGTAGGTTGTGCACCAACCTCATATATCACATCATTATTATAAAGGTTGTGCGATGATCTCAGAGGTTATGTGACAACCTCCTGCACCAAATCATTATTACAGAGGTTATGCAACGGTCTCGAGGGTTGTGCGATGACTTTCTATATCACATCATTATTTATAGGTTATGCGATAATCTCGATTATTTTGGGACGACATCGTGTATCACATCACCATTATAGAGGTTGTGTGATGGCTTGGGTTACTTATGGTATTATGGATTGTATTTTTTAGGCTTTCATTCTTGCATATGCATTTCCTACCACTAGTATGCACCTATATCTATCAGCCTTATAGGGGTTCCATAGGTATGGGTAATGATTATAACTTTGGTGTGATGTATGTTGATTAAACCTTCTAAGCCCGGGACAGTGGGGGTTCATGAAAATTTTGAATAGGTATTGTTTGTTCGTACTAGACGGTTACTCACGTTGTCATTATTATTGTGATGATCATTTTTATGGCTAGTTTGTGGTAGCTTCGTTAGTGATTCGGTATTGAGATTCGAGGTATGATTCTGGCCCCTTTCATTTTACGAGCATATCCTTATGCATGATTAGCTCATGATTAGCTCATGATTAGACGTATAGATTAGAAGCCCTGAGTATGTTAGTACTAAATCCTGCTAGGATTAGGAGGTCTTAAAGTTATGTTATGATCATTTAGGCTCTACTTTGAGTTGACCTTATTATATATATATATATATATATATATATATATATATAGCTATGGTATTATTGTATATCCCTTCCCTTCTTCATTTATTCAGATTGTATATTTAGTCCTTGGTCTTGTAAACTGTTATAAATCTTTCTTTCGCCCTTTATTGATATATTGACCGATGATATATGGTATAGTGTTAAGATTCCTGAGTATGGATAGAATAGGATAGTTCATCGTTATTACTTTCTTAGCCTTATTCTGCTAGTTTCTTGGTTATTAGTAACATAGTTTATCCATATTATCTCACTAGCTTTGTTGTGCGGATGCTGGATATTTGGGTTTAGATTTTTTTCTATTTATGTGTTTTATATATCTGCATTATCTTTGGAGCTTAGTTAGTAGTTTCCTACTGAGTACCACGTGTTAGGTACTCATACTACGCTTTTGCAGCCTGCAAATCATAGTACGGGTTATCACCGGTGTTGTGTGCATCATGCGGAGCAACCATCGTTCAGAGACATGGAGTGAACTCCAGACATTTGGAGTATTACATACCTCCCTCTAGTGTGCTAGACTAATCTCTATGTTGTATTCAGAGATAGTTGTATTTGTATATTTATTTAGTGCATCATTTGTATTCTTCTTATGTTAGAAGCTATTGTACTGATGCCACTAGGTTTTGGGATTATCTTGTATATGTTAGCCTTTTATTATATATATTCCGCATTCTTTCTTTTATATCTCTTGGCAGTCTATTACTAGTAGTTTTGGACTATAGGTTGGCTTTCCTACTTGAGGGTATAGTACGCGCTATCATGACCTGAGAAATTGGGTCGTGATAGGATTGCTAGTGGAATCAAACTTTTAAAATCATCAACATGACCCTTTATGCTTGAGGAACATTTGCCTCTAAGAATTGGTAAATTCCGAACTTAATTGATGCTAAAATCCAACCCACTAATAATCTAGGGATTTTGGAAAGAAACTGAGAAATTAACCATGAGTTAAACGTAAACTTACCAAAATTTTAATGAACGATTGAGAAACCCAAGCTCACAATCACCCCAAAATCTTCAAATAAATGCTTCTCCAATTTTCCACTCTCTAGGGCTCCAAGATCTTTAATTATGGAAAAATAGAGAGAAAATCATGTTAACGGGGCATCTAATTCCACCCAAGTGCCACTTAAGTGGGCACTAGACTGATTAAGCAGTCACCACTTAAACATCCAAGTACCTCTTAAGCGATACCCGCCAAGGCTGCACCCTTTTCTTAAGCGGACAAACAGTTGCTTCAGTGAACTTTTCTTAAGTGGATAGGGCTTCTCTTAAGTGGCCCTCAGCTGGCAAGTCTTGTCGCTTCAGCGACCGGATGACCGTTTAAGAATCCTCCGCTTAAGCAACCAAAGTGTCATTTAAGTGGATGTACCAGCTGAGTGGAGCACCCACTGGGTACTAGAAACATTCCAAGTTTTCACTTACCCCTTGGGATTCATTTAGAATCCCTTAAATGTAAACAAAACATGCTACCTTATCAAATTTGATATTTCAATCTCAATGGTGCAGTCAAAATTTCCGTTAGAGGTCGTTTCAATGAAATATGGAACCCACACCTAACGACCAGTGTATTAGTTTTTGGCCAATAGCTCAAAATTACTCTAAAGGCCTTGTGACCTAAACCAAAGGTCCCCTAACCAAATTTTAATGATTTGAAGCTGATGGAACTATCAGAATTGGTACATTAGGTCATTTGTCTGAAGTTTTCACCCGATAGCCCATTCTTACCGGTAAAGAGTTCAAAATAAGAAATTGACTCTAAAAACCAAATGAACTACCCCGATAATTGAACTGTCATCTCCAACAAGTCATAAATTACTTGGGGAAACTATAAGAATGCTTTAAATGGTGAAAATGAGCGGAAATGTAGAAAAAAACTTGGAGGGTCATTTCATATCATGATCACAATCCTTCAAATAAAGCTCATTCCAATTAGGGTCCTTTTTCTTCCAATCTTTATTCCTGCCTTTCCTTTGGTAGGTAGGTCGCGATCTACCACTATTTGGTTTGACAAAATCATATTATTCATTAAGCGCCTTTACCTTATTATCTTCATATGCTTTTGTTCCCTTAGAAGAAATGACATTAACTATATTTTGAGCTGAACCCATTACATGTTATATGAGGAGAACCAATTGTATCATTGCTTTGGCCAAATTTTCATCTCTCTCCTTATCCTTCTTATAGGTTCTTGTATCATAAAAGATGCTGAGGGAGCCCATATAGCCACCTCGGTATTTCTTATATGTCATGCTCTACATTGATTCGTCACTTGATCCAACAACCATAAAGCAAATTCAAAAATTTGTTTAACTATAGATACCTTATCTGGATTAGCTGCCACCATCTTATTCAATTGATCTAATGTTCAATAGAAAAATTAGAGAAACATCTTATACAACACTTCATATTTTTGGTATTGCAACAACTTCTTATTGAACCTTAGTCATGCTTCATTCAATAGAACACCACTCATTTGCTAAGAGTTTATGATTTGACCCCTCAATTATAGCATGTAGGATGGTGGAAGGAATTTGTCTAGAAAATCTTTCGTAAACTCAACCCACGGTTATAGAACTTCCAGGTAATTCCCACAACCATAACATTATAGCACCTTAAATGCGAATTAAAGAGCCTTAACTAGATAGACTCTTATGAGATATGAGAAATGTCTAATGAGAGACACACATCTATTAAGTTCTGGAAATACAGATTTTCATCCTTGTAGGATTATCCACCAAATAATCCATTTGTTTTGAGTAAGTAGAGCATCATACAAGTGATATGAATTACTCCATTACCCTCTGTGGGTAGGATGCAAATTTTACATGCCCTTCGTGCATCTCTTGAAGCTCTTCATCTTCTAGTTATCCATCGAAGGTATTATTGTCACTACCATTTTTACTAATTGCGTTATGAAGACTTAGATTATCACCTAAACAAGACACTATGGATAACAAAAGTATCTTATAACACTACAAAGAATGAATGCTATATTTCATTCTTGAGCAATAATTCCTTTTTGCTAATGCATAAGTACACTAGGAAATGAATGTACGCGGTCATTAGCAATACTTTTACCCAAATTAGAAGTCAAGGCCAAATCCATAGAAAGTGAGAGAAATAGCTTCACTTTCAAATGTCATAAGTGGTAATGAGTTGGCACATAATGCTTAAAATATTTCAACAAGTTAAATTGGGGGTTTTGTTCAATCGATTTTGAGTTTAAAGTATCAAGCTTCACTTTGAGTTGTCAAAAAGTAATGCTAAAGGATGCAATCAATAGATTAAACTACTTGGGGTTATGCCTTCTTGAGAATGAGTATATGTGTTGCACCTAAACTCAATTACTAGTTATGACTATGCTCTATTTTAGGTCTTGGTGGTAATTTCTCTATCTACCATAAAATTTCACATGATTTTCTTTAAATCATCCATGTGTCTACACTACCAAGCAACTAATAACCTTAAAATGGGTGGTCTATCCCTAGCACCACTTCTAATCACTTCAAGTTTCATCAACTAAATCCCATCACTCTTATCGTGTCTTTCGAGCAATACAGGAGATCCAAACATATACTAAGTTTGAAACATCAATATATAAATTAATCCATAAATACATAGATAAAATCATAACACGCAATCAAGTAGAAAGGTAAATAATCACTACCCTCACTACAATCAATACTAAATAATGCATAACCCCATGTTTGGGAAATTAGTCACTCATAATAAAATAAAGAGGAGATATACTAAATTCTTCTTCCATATTTGTCATAAAATTCAAATGTTTCACAAGAAAAATACAATTTCCAAGTAACAAAATAATTAATATCCCAACTAGAGCTTTATTATAAGCATAGGATTTAGAAAATTGACAAAAGATAGGGTTTCTAATGGCCAAAATGACTTAAATAGCTTTAGTATACACATGCCACAAAATTGTAGAAATATCACTACAACCAATTTGGCTACACAATGTTGTATCACCAAAGGGATCAATAATGCGCTGAATTTCTCAAGGATCGCCGATTTGACTATGAATTTAAGCTTCTGTGGTTGGTAATTGTTGCTTTTGGCAATGGATCTTGGCCTCACTGATCACTTCAGTGATGCATTGAATCACATCCTCCATTGTTTTTTTGTTCACTTTATACGTAACATGAACTATTGTGTTTGGCGATGGTCTGCACCTTTTGGAAATAAGCAAGCCACATTAGTGATGCACCAATTTTCCTTTGTTATGAATTTGTGATATTTTAGCTCCAATTTTCCATCGTTATGCTCTCCTTTGATTTCTTTGGACATTTTCATTATTTCTTGGCCTTATCCCTAAAATTAAACCAAAACAACTTTAAAATATATTCAAATTGGCATTGAGGACATGATTTCTCACCA
The DNA here is from genome assembly GCF_002878395.1 of Capsicum annuum. Lineage (NCBI taxonomy): Eukaryota > Viridiplantae > Streptophyta > Magnoliopsida > Solanales > Solanaceae > Capsicum > Capsicum annuum. The sequence goes on along the minus strand of NC_061116.1, from coordinate 144,052,955 downwards.
TTTATAGGTTAAATGACTCATAATTTGTTGACCTGTCAAAATGTGGCTTTATCTAA
>NC_061116.1:144025822-144049899 GCF_002878395.1 Capsicum annuum | reverse complement strand
TCAAAACTAATTTTTGGAGACCCTCAAATGAATCTCTTTGTCAATCAACGAAGGAATCCATGGTTTCATGGTAGAATCATAGATTTGGATCTCTTGAAAACTCTCCTTTGTCCGATTAAGTCTCTATTTGAATTCCAACAGATAGCAAACATATTCTGTTCCACCCTTAAGCATTCTTATTAGCCTCTTATTTGAGTTTTTGGTACAAATCTTTGATCCTTTAGGTCTGATAAACTAGGAACCTTGGTGACGGATAAATAATTTTTTTCTTAATTATTTTATGTTTGATGTTGTTTTTTATATAAATTATGTTGTTTTTTATACTTCCTCAAAGAATCCCTGTCTCTTTGATTTTGATGATTCTTATGAATAATCTAAGCACTATATTTCCCTAGAAAATCTAAATCTTTTCCTGGTGCTCTTGGTCCTAAAAACTGAATTTAGAAAATCATGTTTTGCTCATATATTGGATACTATTCTCCTTCCCGTGCTGGCGTATTGTCTACCTTATTACAGTGTGACACCCTGCTTACTTAATACATTGATTCTTAACATAAGGTTGAACTATTGTTCATCATCATCAATCATGTGACTGAAGCCTCTCTTGATCTTTTGAGCCCTCTCTATGAGTTTATCATTATCCGTATTTTAGAAGCAAGCAACTAGTCCCTTTAGATTTTTCCTCTGTTATTGTGAAACAATGTTATTACTCTCAAGACTTTGGTAGTATGGGTTATGTTCTTATTGATAATGTCTACATTCCTAAGACTAAAGGTTGTTCTACTAACACTATCATGACACCCGAACCAGGGCCTGGCCGTGATCGGTATCCCAAGTTCTACATAAACCAAAGATCACCCCTTCACCAAGCAAAACCAACATAAAATCCCCAATTATCAGATGAATTCTGAACATATAGAAAGATAGTGCATAGTAAAACTAATGATAATTCATGATATGTCTATACAAACCACCAGTAATCTGACAACCATCCATCACCAAACAATTAACCAAACCACCCAAGTCCACAGTAATCATACAAAGCCTTTACAAAACCAAAGGTAAATAAAATATCGAGCACTGCCCCTAACAATAGCTGAAAACAATATCCAAAAGATAGTCAAAGCATAAAAAAAACTACAATATGAACTGGGGTTTTCTGAAGGAAGGAAACAACTCACCACTTCAATCTGACTTGCTAACTGATCCCGAATCCAAGTCACTGAGCAGGAGATATGGAAGTATGACCATTTCCTACATCGCATAGGGATACAACGTCTGAAGATAGTTAGCAGTTGGAATGGTAGTATGTAACTCATGAATAGAGGAAAAAAATGCCACGATAACAGTTCAAAACCAATACAGCATTCAATGCATAATATTGTATGGACTACATATACATATATAATACCACATGTTGGGGTGGGGAGCAAGGCTTAGCATGAACTTTGAAAACCTTAACCTTGGTTGTGTATCATAACCATCATATAACAATGCACTCATGGGCTATATAGGCCCAGCTCTCCCATATATGGAAGGGGTCTAGTGCATCTAGCTGCACGAACCAGAGAATATCTATATTCGTATATGCCTTTAAGGGGGAATCATGCCTCCTGGCATAATCAAGGTGACTTAGGCACCATTGTATACAATATAGGGGACTCGAACCTCCCATTCATATATTCAATATGGGTGACTCAAACATCCAGGTCACTTAGATAACTACATCGGCCAGCGTGGTTTCTTATGTTTGTCTTCGAACTTTCACTTTCACGACCCGACTACACACCCCGCTCTTAAGACAAATTTAAAACATTTATCATACATCAATATTTTTCAACCCATTATACATATAGGAACCCAATTGGTATCGTTATACCAACCCCACTTGCAAGCGTACATTATGCCATATCAATAATTTCATCATTTGGGACTCGAACCCAATGTCCAAACTGGACATCAAGTTAATTTAACATTTGGGACTCAAACCCATTTATCCAACCAAACCCCAAGGTTACAATTTAAATCAATCTATGGACATCAAGGGATTTAAAAATTCCATCAATCATTATCATGATTATACCAAAGCATTAGTTCAAAAACACAATTTAACTTGTGGCAATATCATTCTTATTAATAATTTCACAAATAAGTTGAGGGCATGCCATTATCAAAGCAAAAATTATCAAATTTGTGGTTCACCCATGACCCCTCCTGTAAATCACCATTCCCATACACCCACATATGCAAAACCATAATTAAAACATGCATAATATGAAACTAAACCATAGAAAACAATATTCAGTGATATGCATTCAAATATCTCAACCTTGATTTTCCAAACTACCATTAATAATTCATGAATAATGCTTTAAACATATGCTTTTATTAAACTAACAATGGGGGAAGAGTCACATGCCTGAATTACAAAGATTCATGGAGAGAAATTGACGCTTAAACCCTAAGATGGCTACTTTGGGAAAACCCTAGCTAATTTTGCTTGAGAGGATTTTGAGAGAGTATAGAGGATATATAGATCTTGTAAAGTGTAGAATTAATGCCCCAAAGTGTTTTAGGGATGTGGGCCCTTAAGAGTTTTAAGTGGGAAATGTCAAAAGTAACCCCTAACTAAAACTATAAAAAAGGTCGTACTTGGTTATGAGTTGACCCATCGACTCATCATTAAATCATACGACTCATAGCCATAAGTAGTATCCTAAATAGTAAGTTGGACACCCATTCATTGTCCACCTTACGACTCCATGATCCTATGTGTAACCTGACCATACAACTTGTATAGTCTGGTTGTATCCAAGATAGAACCCAAAGGGATTATATACTAGACAACATACGACTCAACCTTATCGCTCGTAACATGGTCTTACGACTCATAGTGAATTACTTATACTCAGAGTAGAACTTAGTCAATTACACACTGGTTTGGTTATGACTTGTATCCCTAGACTCGTAACCACACCATACGACTCGTATGGTGAGTCGTCAAGGGCAGTAAGCTCAAAGCTCAAGGAATTTTCAAGGACCAAAATCTGTGGAGTTTCAGTCTCCCCGCCTTAGGATCATTCATCTTCAAATGATGGGACAAAGAATTGAATAGTATGATTAAATCCCAAGCATCTCTACTCTTAACTTCAACTAAGTTAGAAAACAAAGATGTGAACAACAACACATACCTTAAGCATGATTTTTTGGAGCGGTGAACATGAATGGATACTTGGAATTTATGTCCACTTTAACTTCTAAATTAGCTTCCTCAAACTTTTGATTCCGCCATAGAACCTTTATCGAAGCTACGTCTTTCGTTCGCAACCGACGAACTTGCCAATCCAAGATCTTCATTGAGACCTCCTTATAGGACAAAGAATCCAAAATACCAAAGTTCTCCAAGGGAACAACTAATGAAGGATCACCCATGCATTTCTGTAACATGGACACATGGAATATCAGATGAATATTACTCGTGCTGGAGGGTAAATCCAACGTATATGCAATAATACAAACCCTTGTAAAAACCAATTATGGTCTAACATATCGAGGACTGAGCTTCCTCTTCTTTCCAAATTGTATTACTTCCTTTATGGGAGACACCATCAAGAACACCCAATCTCCAACCTCAAATTCCAAGTCCATTCACCTTACGTCCGCATAGGACTTTTTGCGACTTTGGGCAGTCTTAAGCCTATATCGGATCACCTTAACCTTTTTCATATATTTGTGAACCAAATGACAGCCAAATATCTCCTTCTTAAAACCTTGAAATACCCAATAGGGGATCTACATCTCCTACCATACAATGCCTCAGATGGATCCATACCAATTCTAGAATGGTAACTATTGTTATGGGCAAATTAAATGAGAGGCAAGTGGTCGAACCAACTACCGCTAAAGTCAATTACACAAGCTCAAAGGAAATCCTCCAAAGTCTAAATAGTTCTTTCCATTTACCAATCTGTCTGTAGGTGAAAGATGGTGCTAAGCCTAACTTTACGTTACAAACCACGCTTAAATGAGTGCTAGAATTATGATGAGAACTTAGTACGAAGATCCAAAATAATTGAGATAGGCGCACCATGAAACTTTAAGACATCATGAAGGAACAACTTTGCATAGTCCTATGTAGAATAATTAGTCCTCAATGGCAAGAAATGAGTAAACTTAGTCATCTTATCCACGATGACCCAAATAGAGTCACACTGATTCCGTGACCATGGAAGGCTAGTAACCAAATCTATATTAATTGTCTCCCATTTACACACCGGCAGTTCAATCTCTTAGATTAGCCCACCGGCCTCAAGTTCTCCACCTTCACTTTTGGAATATAGTACACTTAGCTATAAAGTTGGCTATATCCCTTTTTATATTATTCCACAAGTAAATCTCCTTAAGCTCATGATACATATTTATTGAATCGGGATGAATCGTATACCGTGATTCATGGGCTTTGTCCATGATCATGCCTCACAACCCATCGACATCGGGAATACACAACTTCTCTTGGTCCCTCAAGATATCATTATTAATGATCTTAAAGACCATCACCTTCTGCTTACCCACATAATTCTTGATCTTTATTAAGAGAGGGTTTACTACCTGTTTCTCCTAAATTTCAAAACCAAGAGATTATTGTGTCACCTATTTCATAAATAGGCCACCATTCTTAGAGTCTAACAGACAAACTCCAAGGTTAGCCAAAAGGTGAATATCCTTCACTGATTCCCTCTTATCCTTCTCCACATAAGATAAGCTACCCATTGACCACACAAAAACCCCCCATTTACTTTTTTTATTTTTTTTGCGGACTACAACTGCTGATATTCACAATTCCACATGTTCCCAAACCTTTATTGGCTTACTATATTTTGATAGCGACTGTATCATCATCTGAGAGAACTATTGTTTGGACTTCATCAACTTTGCCTAGTGATATTGTTCCAAACCTAAGAAATGATAATCATCATCTTGTAATCACTAATAAAAGTGAAAATATGTGAACGAGAATCCCAAACTATTTATTATCAAGGATGGATGATTATGTTGTTGTAGAATATATTTTAGAGAAATAAATATTTACCCAATCTTGAAGAGCATATTAAGGTTGATAACAACTGAAAATAAGATGTAAAGTCTTCAATAGATGCAAAGGATACTAGTGTTAACAAGCAAAGAAAAAGGGGGTCTCAAAGTCATTGACTCCCATTCTTAAGACTCCACTTTTGTTTCCACAATATTTGAAGAAGTAGGTGGAAGATGACAAATTAAATAAATCCATATCTATATTGAAGTAGTTGTGTATAAACATCTCATTATTAGAGGCACTTGAGCATGTTGGGTTATGTAAAATTTTATGAAGGATTTAGTCATAAAGAAGAGAACTGTGAGTTTTAAGTTGGATGATAATTTGCACCACTATAGTGTAACAACTTCTCATTTTCTTATGCAGGAAAAAAAATGATCTTGGTATAGTTACTATTCCTTGCACTATTTTAGCATTCAATTTTTCAAAGGCATTATGTGATCTTTATGCAAGCATCAATCTAATATCACTTGTTGGTTTCAAATAGTTGAGCTTAGGAACCCCAAAATTGATGATTATATAGTTACTTATGCCGGATCACATTGTTAAGTGTCTTATGGGCATATTTTATGATGTTTTAGTGAAGGTTAAGAACTTTATTTTTCCTACTAATTTTGTGATCTTAGACTTCGAGGTTGATTTTAAGGTTTTCTTCATCTTGGGATAACTATTCTTAGTTGATAGAATGATACTTATTGACATAGAAAAGGGTTAATTGAGGTTACGGTAGAATAATGAAGAACTATTGTTTAATGTATGTTGATAAATAAAACATACAAATGAGATGAGTGTTGTAATTGTCATTTATTTGCTTGATGAGGTGATGCTTGAGATATCCATCAATAAGAGATTAATCATTGATACATTGGAAGCAGTCATTATAAACTTTGATAAGGATCACAATGACAAGTATGATGAGATGGTGCATGCATTTGATAGTGTGGATCTTAGTCTTATTCTCCAAAAATACTAGATATAGATTTGAAGAATCATAAGAATCCATAATCCAAACCTTTTATTGAGGAGCCTCTAATTTGGGATATTAAGGCTCTTCTATCTTACCTTTGATATGCCTTTAGTGGATCCAACGAAACTCTTTTATTTATTATTGCGGCTGATTTAATTAAGTTCTAAATGGAAGATCTTATGTTTGTTTTGAAGTAATTAAAGGAGGCAATTAGTTGGACCATTATAGACTTTTTCAGGACCCCTTCTTATATTTTTACCCATAGAATTTAGCTTGAGCCTGATTGTATTCTTAGAATTTAACATTTTGGTATATTGAATCCAACTATGCAAGAGGTTATGAAGAAGGATATTATTAAGTAATTGGTTGTAGGCATGGTTTACCCCATCACATATATTAATTAGGTAAGCCTTATCTAATATGTGCTGAATAAAAGTAGAATTGTTATAATCCCAAATGCTAAAAATAAGTTTATTACATTAAGAACACTCATAACATAATGTGTGTGTATAGAATACAGAAAGCTAAATAAATATGCCCCAAAAGGTCACTTTTTGATGCCTTTATGGATCAGATGTCAGATCCTCGTATGGGTAGATGATGGTATTGTTTTCTTAATGGTTATACAGGGTATAATCAAATCTCCATTGCTCTTGAGGACAAAGATAAGACTATTTACACTTGTTCATATGGGACCTTTGCATTTAAGCAGATATCATGTTGGTCATGTAATAATCCAACTACTTTTTAGCAGTGTATGATATCTATTTTTTGATATGGTGATGGACATTGTTGAGGTGTTTGTGGATGATTTATTAGTAGTGAATGATTCCTTTAAAGAGTTCTTGGCCTATCTAGGAAATGTTTTGAAAAGATGCGAGGAGATGAATCTTGTGCTAAATTGCGAGAAATATCTTTTATGGTGGAAAAAGGTAATAGTACTTGGCCATAAAATTACTGCAAAAGTTATAGAGGTTGATAGAGATAAGATTGAGGATATAGCAAAATTTTCTTTTCTAATTTTTGTGATGGGTATTTTTTGCTTTTTAAGTATGCTTGTTCTAGTAGAGGTTCATCAATAAATTCTCTAAGATCGCACACCCTTTGTGCAAGATGCTTGAGAATAAAGTAAAGTTTGTTTTTGATGATGCTTTACTAAAGGCATTTTATTGACTTAAGGAGAGGTTGAATTCATCACCTACTATTATTGCTTTGTATTGGTCCTTTTCATTTAAGGTTATGTGTGATTCTAGTAGAGTGGCGCTGATAGAAGTACTAGTCCAAAGGAGCGAGAAGTTTCTTCATTCCATCCAATATTCTAGTAAAGCACTTAATCCACCTCTAAAAAATTAGATTCAGATGAAGTAAGAGTTTCTTGATATTGTGTTTGATTTTGAGAAGTCTAGGGCATACTTGCTTTGCACAAAGTTATTATGCATACTAATCACGCAACTTTGAGGTACTTATGGTGAAATAGGATGCAAAGACTAAATTGATTCTATGCATACTTATGCTACAGGAATTTTCTTCTTGGTCAAGGATCAAAAGGCCATAGAAAATAAAGTGGATTCCCACTTGTTTAAACTTGAGAAAGACGGTATGATGAAGAATTATGTTGAAATAAATGATGTTTTTCCTAATTAGCAAGTACTGGTTGCATCTCATGATTTGATCCCATAATTTGTCATTTATAATAATTTATTGGTGAGTGATGTGATGCCTAAGGATTTGATCTTCCATCAATGAAGGATGTTTTTTGTGATACGAGGCATTTCTTTTAGGATGGGCGATATCTTTTCGAGTCTGTTCTAACAACATGTCATAAGATAATATCAACATAGTTGTACCAAACCCAAATAATCATGTTGTTATGAATTTAAGTCCTATTTTCTAAATATGGACCCTTAAATTTTCCAATTGAAATGCATAACCTTCAAGAGCTCTCACCCTTGTTTTTCATTCTATTTCCATGTCACCCTACTTTTATTCAACTCACCCTTTTAAAAATCCCTAGTTGATAGCAAAAATTAGCATACCTCGTGGCCTTAATCGAGTAAAAACTATGATCCCTTGACTATCATATTGTCAACTAAAACCATTACAATTCTCTTTATTGTACCTTTACTTTGTGAAATTGAAAGAACAATCATCATAGAATCCCAAAAGTAGTTATGTCTTTCAATTGTAAGGACCTGCGTGCTAGTTTTGTTCTCTTTAACACATTTTCCTAGTTTTATTTTTTCTGTAACTTCATTATATTTTTTATGACTAGTGAGAATGTGTCACAACTCAAACCCATTGTGAGTGGCACCACACTAACCCTTCGATAAAAGAACAATCTAAACCAAACACTAACACCAATACTTAACTATTTTAAAATAAGAACAAAAGACCAATTCCATTAATAAAACAAATATCTCTCATAGTTTAATAAAATACAAAACATAATCATCAATTCTAAAATATCCCCAGAAACTGATGTTACCATGAAAAAAATCTAACTAGAATATGTCTATGGGTACATCCCAAAAAATACCAATAATAAATAAAATAGTCTTTGCCCAAAACAAGGGGACAAGATTGAAATAAGATAGATCCATGGCTTCTTGAAAGATGAATACTCATCCTTGGATCAAATGTTGCTTTGTTAGAAACAAATGAGGTTTCATAGAAGCCACTATAATATGTTCTACAATCAATAAAAACAAGAGTACATAATAGTAATATTACAAAACACTATGTGCAGGTAGGGTCATAGACCAAATCAACTTAATCAATATGAATCACTAAAAGTTTGCAAGGAATTAGAAAACATGTCACCTTAATACTATGCATTCAAATTAGTTTTTCTACCACAATTTCACTTTATACCAACCAAGCCAAGTAAATAAATAGAAACACAATTATGTATATAAGGTTCAATTCAAGGTCAATCACAATAATACCCATAAAACAAATTCAATTCATCACTACCTCAGATGCATCTTATTATTGTACAACATCACATCCTAGATCATTTAAAGGACAATATCAATAACCAATGGTATGCACAAAGAACCCAAAGTATGAATAATAAAATGTAACTGGTTTACTAAAGGAACCATAAAACTTTTCAAATCATAGAGTACATACATGTTAAGGGTCTAATGATTTCCCACTATCCATGACCTATAGGGGATGAGCTCAGCCCATATACCAAATATACATAAAATACCTAATGTTTTTTCACCTTTCTCCCAAACCAAGTGTTATACCATAGTTATTCCAACACCCTACTCTTATCCTTACTTAAACCCACCAATTCAATCATGAAAAACCTTTATCAAATAAACTCATAACAAATAAATAATACTACTTACAAGCACAATTACATAGTAAGTTCATATCAACAACACTATCATAACAATAAGGTCTTTTTATAAATCACGTTACAAGTCATATTTTACATATTTGTATTCAAAATTCAACAAATACATCATATTACTAGCATGTATTGTTACTAAATAGACAAACAATTAGTTAAACATGCACATATACAACAAACTTGAGTCATATAAAAGCTGGTGGTTCGAGGAGTCATAGGCCCCCCTTGTTGTTGAATGTATATTTATGATTGTATTTGTGAAATCGTTGATATGATAAATGGTGATTCTTAATGATGTTATTTTTTATTTAGGTGGTTTGCATGTGGACAGTGAATTATTAGTTGAGTTTATCGGATATGTGTTGACTGCTAATATACTAATGTTTGATGTTTAAGTATACTAGTGTTGATGTTCTGCAATGAACTGAATTTTGATGATTTTTTCTTTTATGTATTTTGACTATTTTACCCCTCTCCATGGTTGTGCTATCTATTTTATGAGTTGCAGGAATGGTTGTATGATTCCCAAGGCCGCCAGGAAGGTTTTGGGTGAGTTATGGTCATTTTAAGTCTTTAAGAGCTAATAGTTGACTTTGGTTAACACATCATGATTTGAGTGTTGGATGACAAAACAGACTGTGGCAGTAGATAAAAAATTCTGAGTATAGGTTATTAGCAGGGTTGGTTCAATTTTGTGGCTTTTAGATTCTATTTTGACCCTTGGTTTGGAAATAGTGTAAACAGGTCCTGGGGGTTAATTTTGCAATAATAACCTTTTTCATAAATTTGATGATTTTGTTTGATTCGAAACTTTTTACAAATAAATTTCACCATTGGACCATGTTCATAGAGTTCCAAATAATTTTTGAGAGTCAAAAATAAGTTTTTGAGTTTACTAGTGTGATCGCAAAAGTGAACTTTTGGTCGCATTTACAATACATTGAAAATTTTGAATAGGTCACAAAAGTGAACTTTGTGTTGCGTTCATGACCATTGATGATGGTTAAGACCCTAAAGAAACGTAGTTCATATTTTTGACATTTGGGATCTAGAAAGCTTCAATTTGATAATTTTTAATGCATTTTTCTTGTATAATCACTATCTATGAAATAACAACACCATTTCTACCATTTACTGAGAACTTTTATTTTATTTTTCATGACTTATTCCGAAGTTGAGAATCAAAACTTTTTTTCACTATTTTTAGGGATTGGGAGCTTGGATTTAGATGATTCAAAAGATATTTTTCAGATCTCTTCCATGGGTAAGTTTCTAATCTTATAATTATCATTTTCAATAAATTTAATCTTTAAAAAAACTTTGAATTCATGATTTAGAAATGGATTTCAGGGTTTTTTCATGTAATGCATGAAAATGTATTTTCTTTGATTTGAACCTCGATTTTAACTTGTTTTCACATGATTTTTAAGATGTAGAATCCTATGACTATGGACAATATATTCTAAGATAAAAGTCTAGTTTTACCCTTTCATTTTGGAACTTACTTTTGGTATCCATTTTTAGACCCATCTTAGATATAGTCAAATGACTATCATTGACTTTCTTTTAATGTGTAGATATCACATGTAATAGTTTGATCGCGGTTGGAAATGTTTTAAAGGATTTGTGATTTTGGTTGGAGATTTGTGTAGTACTTAGATTTGTAGATCTTTGGTTAAGGCAAGTTGAGATATAACTTGATCTTTTTTTCAAAGTGTTTATGTATTATTTTCTTGATTGTTTGGTATGTTGTGATTTGTATACGTTGGAGGTCCTGCTTAGATGACATGGAGAGCATCTTCACAGGTACCAGAGTCTTAATAATGGATTGTAGTTAGTTTATTACCTTAGTTAGTATTATTGCTTGTAGACATCCTTAGAATAGATTGTAGTTTGTCACTTAGGTTTGGATTGTTATTATTATTGGATGCTTACTTTGAGACTTTAGAACTTGTATAACGACCTTTACTATAATGATTGGGTTTTAGAAAACTTTAGGGGAGAATTATGTTATTTCTAAAATGATAAAATGATCGAGCCTTAGATAATGCCTAGAGTTTAAATGAGTTTGTATTAGTTGTTGAGGTTTTATGTATGAACGAGCTAGGTTTGGGTAGTTTTGCATTATTTTGATATTAAGATTTGTATTTATTCTGTGTTTCTATATGAAACTTATTTAAAAAATTATGGGTATAGGAACTAATCATGAAAATGGTGTTATTACTATTTTGTACCCTTGTGGGGACCTATGTTGTTATCAGTGTTTTGAAATATTATTTTCTACGTGTGACTATGTGGGATCTTATATGATGTTGTTGGACTGGTATTTATATATATTTAGTTGTTTTCTTTTTGGTGGAAATTGTCTCAGTTGGGATTTATGTGGTAACAATGACATACTATTGCATATCTTACTCTACTGATACATGGATTATATTGGATCATGGATGGTTGACTTATTGAGTGGATTTTTGGTTCACGTGCTTGGTCTATTGGACGGATTTTAAAATTATCAATCCGATTGGTTATGGGAATTACATCCTCCTATCATATACATTTATGAGGCATTTGTGCCACTGTGAAAATACTATTTTTTCTGATAAAAATGCAACATCTTTAAAAACCCTCACCGAAGAACATGTGTTGTAAAGGAGTTATAGATATTGGATTGGTATTGTTATTGATTATTGTATTGTATATGGGTTGTGAATCCCCCATGGGCCCTATCTCAAGAGTAGAGCTTGGTAGGTGTATACGGAGGTTGTGCAACTGCCTCTGACATATCATAGCATCGTCATCATCATTATCATCACTACAGTAAGTACATTGCTTCACTTGCATTGTATTCTTCTTCTTGGTATGGTTGATACCAAATTAGTACTGATGAAACGTGGAGGGTTGCACCATACTATGATGTAATAGGTCCCTTAGAATCAGTCACATGCAATGAGTCAACAAACTAATACGAAACCTAGAACTTTGTAGGAAATTAAAGAACACCAAGATTTAATGTGGAACCTCCTTACTCAAGGGAGTAAAACCACAATTTGGACTCACAAGCACTTCTATAATCCACTATAATCAATCTTTTGATTACATATTCAATATAAACCTAACTCTAGGCTCCTCCTGCTTGTAATAACTCTACTACAAGCCTACCTTGACAACTCTCCCAACAACTCACCTTAATATTGATTAACTCTAACTAATATTAAACTTACGTAATTCTACCTAAGCACTTTAAGGAAAACATGAAAAGTGTTACTCTTATAACTTGAGTAATTCAATTATAAATTAGGAGTTAACTCAAGAGCACTCACTTTTTTCTGTGCATACAAAATATAAGAACTCAAACTATCTTTGAGCAAAACTTGAGCAATGCAGCTAAATTGAGTTTTTGCTTCTTTAACTCTTAAATAATTGGATTTTAAAAAATCACCAGTTGAGAAACATTTTTTCCTTTTATAGTTGGATAATGATTGGGGTGGAAATCTGATTGGACCAAGTGTCCTGATGCATACAAGATCACCTGCACAGTTTGTTACACTATAAACTGAATAATCAAGCAGTCAATACAATAAAATCCCAAGATCAAAGATGGATATTGAAATAAAAATATGTTTCTAAGTGTTAGAAGTGTTGAACCTCTACTAAAAAGTATATAAAGGGTATTTATAGTATAAGAGAAAACCCTAAAAACTAAGCCCGAATGAAATATGAGAAATTAGGGTCGGTGGCTACCCATGGTTTGGTTTCGATCGTGGGTTGTACCTATGATCTATTTTCGGCCGCAGGAACCAACTATAGGTACCAGATGGAAATTTTCCTGTAAGTTAGCTCTCGGGGTTTTGAACTTTTGGTACCCGCTTTGTGTACTTGTAGTATGTAGGTCCTACTCGTAGTCTGTGGGTCAACTTTGTAGGCGTTGGGAGTTAGTTTTTAAGCTCTTTTTCAATTCTCTAACATGTTTTGATCATGATCAAGCTGGAAAATATCCCAATCATCCATAACAGCTCCAACAGTAACCAAAAAGACTATTTTCCCTAATTTCATGAACTTGTCATTCAAATCATGGTTTTCTGCTAAACATACCCAAAACAGATCAAATCCAACAAAAAAGCATCAAAAACTTGCATATTTTCCTCATTTTAAGTGTTGAAAGTACAATATTTCTATAACATATCAGTTGACTTTGGGTAGTTTTGCATTATTTTGATATTGAGATTTGTATTTATTCTGTGTTTCTATATGGAACTTATTTCAAATATTATGGGTATAGGAACTAATCATGAAAATGGTGTTATTACTGTTTTGTGCCCTTGTGGGGACCTATGTTGTTATCGGTGTTTTGAAATATTATTTTCTACGTGTGACTATGTGGGATCTTAATGATGTTGTTAGAATGGTATTTATATATATTTAGTTGTTTTCTTTTTGGTGGAAATTGTCTAAGTTGGGATTTATGTGGTAACAATGACATACTATTGCATATCTTACTCTACTGATACATGGATTATATTGGATCATTGATGGTTGACTTATTGAGTGGATTTTTGGTTCATGTGCTTGGTCTATTATATGGATTTTGAAATTATCAATCTGATTGGTTATGGGAATTACATCCTCCTACCATATACATTTATGAGGCATTTGTGCCACTGTGAAAATACTATTTTTTCTGATAAAAATACAACATCTTTAAAAACCCTCTACCGAAGAACATGTGTTATAAAGGAGTTATAGATATTGGGTTGGAATTGGTATTGGTTATTGGATTGTATATGGGTTGTGAATCCCCCATGGGCCCTATCTCAAGAGTAGATCTTGGTAGGTGTATACGAAGGTTATGCAACTGCTTCTGACATATCATATCATCGCCATCATCGGTAGTCAATACAATGAAATCCCAAGATCAAAGATGGATATTGAAATCAAAATATATTTCTAAGTTTTAGAAGTGTCGAACCTCTAACTGAATAATCAAGCAAATTCAATACCCCATGGTCCTTTGTTTTCAGTTACTCATCATCAAAGTAAGATACAAAAATTTAAAGACCTAGAGACTTGGTCCCTTTTTATCAGTTGCTCATCATCAAAATAAGATATAACAATTTTCCCTCTTTTTGATGCTGACAAACCAACCACAAATTTTGAGCATCAACATTTATTTACCTCATTCAATCAAAGTGATCACCATTACACTCGATGAATGCTCCCCCTATCACTATTCAACCACCTTTCTTCTCTTTGTCAATATATCATACAACACAGGGACCGGGTCCCTAGTTGGTGAGATATCCAAGAAACACCTCCTTTTAGATAATGGTACGATCGCTGTCATGATATAGTAACCCAATTAAGATTGAGGTCGAATCCAAAAAGAACACATGGTTTGTAATTATTAGCAGTTTTAGTCTACAGGCAGTACTAGAAAGTAAATGGTGGATTTTCTTGTAGTAATCTCAAGCAAGTAACAATATTAACTCTAGTTGAAATTAGTTATGGGTGAACACTAGGATTTTATTTCCCCAGTTATCTCAACACCATAGGTTTATGTACGTTGTTGAACCAACTCAATACCTTGCATGCAAAACCGATAAGTTATATACCTCCTATAATCTTTTGGATGAGAAGAAGGATTTTACTCTTTACCTATTGGGTCTTAGAGTGTCGCGTTACTAACCCTTACCCCAGTCCCAGTTTACTATCACTATTTGAGTCTTAATTTATTAGATGAAGGCTAATAATCATTCACATATACCATTGTGCTGCAATGGATCGACTATTAACTCCCCAAAATTACTATTATCTTTATCTTTTCCTAGTTACTACCCCTTTGTTAGAGAAAGTACTAATATCCAGGAAGGATCTTGACATTTACAACTGCTAAGACAACTATTATAATAAATATAAAGAAATGCATGTCATAGGTATTGTTTTTCCGTCAACAATTGCACTTCCCCTACTTTGTCAATTTACCAGGGTTTCCACAACCCTAGCTATGGATTTTAGCCGCTCATGATTGTGAAGAAATCAATAACATTCATTTTGGAAAGCAAAGATGTAATCACAATGATAGGATAAAAGAAAACCCACAACTGTAAACTGAATAATCAAGCAAAGTCAATACAATGAAATCCCAAGATCAAAGATGGATATTGAAATCAAAATATGTTTCTAAGTGTTAGAACTGTCAAACCTCTACTAAAAAGTATATAAAGGGTATTTATAGTATAAGAGAAAACCCTAAAAACTAAGCTCGAATAAAATATGAGAAATTAGGGTTGGTGGCTACCCATGGTTTGGTTTCGATCGAGGGTTGTACCTATGATCTATTTTCAGTTGCAGGAACTAACTGTAGCTACCAAATGGAAATTTTCCTGTAAGTTAGCTCTTGGGGTTTTGGACTTTTGGTACCCACTTTGTGTACTTGTGGTCTGTAGGTCATACCCACAGTCTGTGGGTCAACTTTGTATGTGTTGGGAGTTAGTTTTTAAGCTCTTCTTCGATTCTCTAACATGTTTTAATCACGATCAAGCTGGAAAACATTCCAATCATCCATAATAGCTCCAAAAGTAACCAAAAAGACTATTTTTACTAATTTCATGAACTTGTCATTCAAATCATAGTTTTCTGCTAAACATACCCAAAACAGATCAAATTCAACAAAAAAATCATCAGAAACTTGCATATTTTCCTCATTTTAAGTGTTAAAAGCACAATATTTCTATAACATATCAGTTGGCAATTTACATCAATGTTCATTTACACATAATCAATGTTTCCTCTATCAATATACTTGCACTCATCAAGTTTTTTTTATCCATTACTCTATCTATCACATGCAGTATACTTCATTATTATCATCAACACATTTCATGCCTAGTACCTGCTCCCTAACACATAATGTACATACTTTGCACACCTGTTCTCTACCTTATGAATTCAGTATTCCTCATGTGGCATCATTGAAAAGTGATAACAGTAAACAAAAGAATAAAAGTAAGCACAAGATAGTTAACACATAAAGAAAACTTTTAGATTAAAGAGAGAACAAATGAATCACACAAATAGAAATTCATTCATTGTTGAGGAGGATTAGCACCATTAAAATATTCCAAAAAAAAATAAAACAACAGTCTAAAAAATCCATAATAGACATAAGGACTAGAAACTAACAACACAATACGACTCTAGAAGAGGGGGACTTAGGGGAGATGGATTTTAGCAACAAATCTATTCTAGCAGCCTCAGCCACATGAGAATTTAACTATTTTTTAGTGAGGATCTTCAATTATGAATTCAACCATTGAACCTTACCAGTAAGTTCTACAACCTTGCCCTGGAGTTTTGCATTTTCTGCAGTAAGTTCCTTAGTGGCACCAGGTCCCTCTGAAGATAACTTCTAATTTTGCATCTTCAAGTTCACTATTTCAGCATCCTTTGCAGCTAACATGATCCTTATTTCCTCTATTTCCTTTCTTAAACTTTACTTAGCAACAAAATTTCTGACATTTGGGACACAGTTCCCATTTTGACATTTGGGACACAGTTCCCACTTTCTCTTCAGTGCATTTATTTTCCCCCAAAGTTTTTAGGTTGAACTTTTGTTTGATTGTTCTAGGAGTTTACTTTGTCCCAATCACTCTAAAGTGATCAAATTCCTTGTTAAAGAGGTACCCATATGGAATTCCATGTCCTCCTTCCTTCTCATTGATCACCTTGTTCATTTGCTCTATCATAAGAGAAAGCAAGCTTATCAACTCAAACTTACTCAGACACTCTATCAAAAATATGTCAGCACTAGATGAAATTATCCTTTTCTCTAATCTAGGCAAAAGGACCTTTTTCACAAACTCATGTGCCAACTGGAACTCACTTGTAAGAAATTTCTTTCTCACATCAACTATCAATGTCCTTCCTACTTTAGATGTGTTGATCATGAACTTTGTTGAGGGATGTTGTTTCACAACAGTTCTCACACCCATCATAGGCACATAAAAAATCCTTCATAGTACATGTTCATCCAGTTTTATTTCTTTTCGATACACCTGGGCCATCAAACTCAATCTATCTTTTGAGAAATCCATTGAATAATAGAATTCTCTTAATTCCTTTTCAAATACCATGGGAGATGGTTCCTCTAAGAGGTGTAACTATCACTGGTTCCTAACATATTCTACTAACTTAGCCATTCTAGGTTTATCATAAATCCTGGGATAAAATATCCTATCAGTAAATACCTTTTGAGTTTTCAAAACAACATTTCTTGCTTCTCTAAATGTTGACTTTTTTCTTTCTCCTTCTTTCTTCTTTTGGGCTCACTACTTGGCTACTCTTTTTCAATAGTTTTTCTCTTCTTGGTACCGGGTCCCTTAGAGCCTTTCTTCTTCTTGATAGAAATATGTTTTGTTTTACTTATAGCAGGGCTACCAGACATTGGACTTGATAACTTGGTCCTCCATACTACCTGAACTTCTTGTCTTTTTTCTCAGTTGCATTAGCAACATCAGAATTAATGTTCTCACCATATTCTACCTGTATAACTTCAACATTCTCCTCCTTCATCACAAAAGCTTTCTTCAGTCTTTTTCTCTTACCAGTAGAAGACTTTCTAGCCTTCATAGCATCCATCAATACCTTCTATTTTGACCCCTAGTTGAATATGATCTGGCAACCTTAACACCCATATCAACACTTTTTCTTTCCATTTTCTTCCCCTTTGTTTCTTCATGGACCACCTTAGAGGCAGTTTATCCTTATCTACCTGATTCTCTTTATTTGGAGGTAACATAATTTTTCCACCTTTTGTCACAACAACCTTGTATCCTGCTACTTGCTTATCTACATTAAAGGAAATTTCTATGGGATCATTTCTAAGAAGAAGTATGTTTTTAGCCATCCAATCTACATTATTTGAAAGATCAGACCTCTTTAGAGGTATTCCTTCATCAAACAATTAAGAAAAAATTAGGCTTGAATCAGAGTGAGTAGGGAAACTAGGCACTTGTAAATTTTTTGAGAATTAAGTACCTTCTAATTCTTCAGAGGGAAGTCTGATTTGAGAAACTTTATGTGATTTTGGTTTCTCTAATGGAATGGGAAATTCAGAATAAGGGATTTCTTATTTAGTTGGTGAACCAAAACCTTGATTTAAGTCTACCTTTATGGCTAACTTAGTGGAAATTATGATGGTTGAGGAGGTTTTGACAGGGAAAAACTCTGTTGTGGATTCTAGATTTTTTTTAGAAAAATTCTGTAGGTGGAGTCAGCACTGGTTCCTGTTGTGACCTATGTTAATGTTTTCTATGGTTTTGGGTGCAGAAAAATCAGATTTTTTAATTTGAAGATTTTCAAAAATGGGTTCATTTAGGGCTTTTGGAACTTTAAGAGAAGGTATGGTGGGTAAAATACATTGTCATTCTTGAAGAAGATCAAATGAAAATTCTTTCATGGGTTTGAAGAAGATGTAACATCTGCCATTTTGAGTTTTTCTTATGAGAGAGATAAAAAGGACCAGGTTTGTTTAGAGATGAGGATGATTTAGGAAGACAATTGGATTCAATTTGGAGAAGAGTGAAGTGAAAAATAAAAATATTTGATTTTGTAATTAAGGTAGGTAACAGTTTTACATTAAAGGGTGTCGTTTTGAATAGACACATCAGACTATAGTGTATGTGACTCTTCACATTTGTTGTGAATTAACAGCTTTTGTTCAGATGAGAAAATACATGTGGTCTTTTAGATAGAAATTTTATAATTTTTAAGGGACACTAATTTGGTACTAATTGAGAGAAGGGGCCAGGTCCCTCTCTTTCTTAAGTGAATTCTCTATTTGCATTTGCCTCAACTGTCTTCCTCCCAAGATATTCACATGGGTGTATACCTGCAAAGGTATAGTACTGGGTTAGAGTATTTTGTACCTAATTTACCAAAGATACTTGTCTCCTATTCAAAGCCAATTTTAGGAAGAAAGAAACTTATTTATTTAGTAGCCTAATTTGATTTGATCAATTCCAGTCTCAACTTGTTTGTTTAAGTACACTACTTGAGGATTCTTTTTTCCCTTTCCCATCAGAATCATTTACTTTCTCCACTTGAAATGCTCACCTCGGATTTTTAGATTTCAACTTAGTAATGTGTTCCTTAGTTTCAAATATCTATTGAGTTAAAGCAGTTAATTAAAGCTCCTTATTCTCTACTTTATGTTCTAGAAGGTTTTTTTTAGCTGTCAGTTCATGCATTTAATCAATCAGCACATTTGAAAGCTTTTTTATTTTCTTAAAGAATAGCTATCTAAATTTTCTTTAATATCAGAATGAGTTTCCTAATTTTCTTTTTCATCTTAAATGTTTTCCTTAAGAGCAAAAAAGGAATCAAAAGTCACTTTCTCATCCTCCACTGCCAGCATGGAAACATTTTCATGCTTTCCATCTTTCTCAGATTGACTAGAGGAGACAATTAAGGCTTGCTTAACTGCAAAATCTGTTGCTGCCTTTCTTCTTGACTTTACAGGGACCTAGTCCCTGTTCTTTCCTTTGTCACCACCTATCTTGATATATTACTGATAATTTGTTTTGTGCATAGACGGTGTTCAATAAAATTTTCAAGGCTTCCACATTTGTGACAAACTTCAACAGTACCTCCCTTTTTGCTAGTGCTTACTCTTCTTTGAAACTGACTACTTTTCTTTATAGCTCTAACTATCATTTTTACCATGTAGGCAACATTAGTATCCTCCTAACTTGAATCGAACTTTGAGGTCTTCAATGCTAGAGATATTTCTCTATTTAGTTCCTTTTTTCTGTCATTGCAGCTTCTGAAGTTCATGAGTCTTCAAATTTCCAATAAGTTCATCCATTGTTATAGTTTTTAGGTTTCTTGACTCAGTGATAGCATCTACTTTACTTTCTCAGGATTTAGGAAGAACCCCTAGAGTTTTCTCACTAGCTTATACAAAGGAATTGCTTCTCCTAAGTAGTGCTACTCATTGGTCATTAAAGTAAGTCTTGTCTGCATTTCTTGGATAGTTTATCCTTCTTTCATAGTGAACGTTTTATACTAGTAGTCAGCGTATTAACTTTTGAATCCTTCAAATTAGTGGTTCCTTCATGAGTTGTCTTCAAGCAATCTCAGATTTTCTTAGCTGCTTCACAAGGTGAAATCGCATTGTATTCATATGGTCCTATGACATAGACAAGAAATTTCTTGGCCTTGTAGTTTTTATAAATTTTTATCTATATTCATCTTCAAACACTCTTCTGGTTTTCACCATCATTCTTGTCATATCTCCTTTCTTGATTTCCTTGATAGGTACATGAGGACCATCAAGAATTACATCCATAAAATCATTGTCCCCAGCCATAATAAAGTCAAACATCCTAGTTTTACACCACCTACAATACTGGCCACTAAATCCAGGTGGTCTAGTGGTAGATTGCCCTTCTTAAAGATTAGGTGGAGTAGCCATAATAACCAACTCACTCTAGGTGTGAAACTTTTAAAGTAGTTTGGCTGTGATACCAATTGATGAAATATGAGGGGTTGCACCACACTTTTAGGGACCAAGTCTGTTAGAGTCAGTCACAGGCAATGAGTCAGCAAACCAGAAATAAACCTAGAACTTCATAGGAAATTAAAAAACACCAATATTAATGTGGAAACCTCCTTGCTCAAGGGATAAAAACCCATGGCTTGCCCTCAAAAGTACTTCAATAATCCACTATAATCAACCTCTTAATTATAGACTTAGTATGAACCTAACTATAGGCTCTTCCTACTTGTACTGTAAGCCTACCTTGATAACTCTACCAAGAACCCACCTTAATATTAATTAACTCTAACCAATATTAAACATAGGTAACTCTACCTAAGCACTCTAAAGAAAACAAAAAAGTATTACACTTATAACTTAAGTAATTCAATTACAAATAAGGACTCAACTCACGAACACTCACTCTTGTCAATGCATACATAAGACAAGAACTTGAGCTATCTCTGAGCAAAGCTTGAGCAATGTAGTTGAATTGAGTTTTTGCTTCTTTTAGTCTAAAATAATTGGATAGTGAAAACTCATAAATTTAGAAGCATTTTTTTTCTTTTATAGTTGTATAATGATTAGGGTAGAAATCTGATTGGACCACGTGTCCTGATGGGTACAATCTCACCTACATAGTTTGTTACACTAGAGGATAAAACTACATAGGACATTGACAACTGTACTAAATTTATGAAGACCCAGGTACCTACTCTCTTGTTGTCAACTACTTACTATTAAAGCAAGAAATAGTAATTCGAAGACGCAGGGACCTAGTCCCTTATTGTCAGTTGCTCATCATCAAAACAAAATATAGCAAGTGTTTACTCTTGTATTGTATTATCATGATTGAAATTTGTTTGTGATATTGTGTTTGATCATCTATTTCACTTATTTGCATTACCTTAATTCATCTTATATGGATTTGGGGATTGAAATATTATGAGGCTTTGCTTAATCTAAGAGATTACTGGTTTTCATCTTCGGTAGCATGTTATTGAATCCATATATAATCTCTCCTTATTTGATCTCATAGTTGTTGGTTGATATCATGTGATTAAGACTAAGAAGTATATGTTGTGTAGTAAGTCTTCTATATATGTGTTTCTCTCTAATTATGGATCATGCGGTGGCTAGTGTTGACTCGCCTATGTTATAATGCCTACCCTATTTTGATTATAGTTGTTGATCGTTATTTTGGGTTACCCCGGTAGGATGAAGTATTATGTTTTGGCAGATTGTAGATTATTTGGATACCTTGAGCAATCTGTATGGTGGTTCTCACCTTCGCTTTGGATTAGAGTTGGCTATCGACGATGCTTGCTAAGTACTCGTGGATTTTTGCACTCCGTGTAAGTATTGGATCGTGGAGCAATTTGTAGATCATTTCTTATTGCGTTGACATTGAGGAAATTGAGGTAGTGACAAATAGACTTATATCTTACTCAGATCTCTCTCTATTACTATCTTATGCTTACTTTTGCATACAAGATATCTTAGTATACTTGTTACTAATAGAATATACTTGTTATAAATATGTATTAAAGGCTTGTGATAGTGACAACTAGACCTGGGAATGTATCGTGAATATTACTTCTTCTTTATTTATATTTTTGTGTTTATTTCTCTAGTCTTTTGCTTTTTTATTTTGAAATTATATTTTTTAAATTGGATAGGTTTACTTGTATTGGAAGGTGCATAAGTTCCATCACATACCTATTTTTAGGCCGTGACATATTCTATAGGTTTCATTATATTGCCTTAATTTGATAAGAGGATCAAGGTATCATAGTTTGCAATGGCCTATATTTTGATGATATATGTGAAATATGTATTTCTGTATGATTTGAATATTTTACCCCTCCCAGTGGATGAATTGTGGTATTTCTTAGGTTTGGGGATGATTGACACAATTCTCAATGTATTTTGTGCCATTTATGTGACTTTGTGGTGTTTGGCGACTTTGAGAGCCTTATAGTTGATTTCAATTGGTATCTTGTGATGGATGACAAAACAAACTGTGCCAATAGATTTGAAACATTGATTTTAGGGTGGTAACATGGTTGGTGTGGTTTTATGGCTTTTAAATTTTATTTCAACCCTCGGTTTGGAAAGTTGTGATTTTGGGTTTTGGGGGTCAACTTTGTGAAAATATCTTTTTGAGAATATGATATCTCCATTGAGTTTAGAGCGTCAAATTTTATGGGGTAGCATTGTTTGTTTGCATTCATGGAATTCTGAATGAATCCCGAGGGGCCCACTAAGACTTGGAATGCACCAAATCCATAGCTGGTGCACCACTTTGAAGGTAACCTGCGATCGTGATGCTCCTATCATGATTACAATTGGGCCTACAGACGGAGTATCAAAATTTTGGTACCCTTTTTGCGATTGTGATATCCATGATAGGCTAGGTAATATGATCGCGACCCTGGTCCACGATAACAAAGCCAGGGTATATAAATACCTAGTTTTTTTCCATTTTTTAGACTTGGAGATTAAGATTTTATGATTTTAAGCGATTTCTTCCACTTCTAAGCTTGGGTAAGATCCACAACACCTATTTCAATTATTTTATTTAATTTTTATAATCTATTTCTTGTTTTAAACTTGGATTAAAGAATTGGATTTGGGGATTTTGGATCGTAAGGCCTAAAAAATTGTAACTACCGAATTTAAGCCCTAATTTCTACCTATTTCACTTGGATGAGTTTCTAACTTAATAATTATTAGTTTTTCCTTAATTGCATCTTCTAAATAACTTCGATTCCTAATTTCAAAATGGATTTTGGGAATTTTTACCCAATAAAGCTTGAACATGTTTTTTCTTTGATTTGGACATTATATTTAACTTATTTTTGCATGGGTTTTCAGTTGTAATCTCTTAAAAATATGGAGAACATGTTTTTAAAACAACGTTATGATTTTTCTCTTCTTTTTTTGAAAACCCATTTCGAGAGTACGTTTTGACCCTAATTGGAAATAGGGAAATATGAGTACCATTAGTTTTGTTTTGACACGTATATTTTATATTCCATATTTAGTCAATTTTGGGTCTATTAATGTAATACCCCAGGAAATTTTTCGTTGAAATTTTATGCGTAAACGTGTTGGGTTC
>NC_061116.1:143965526-144022822 GCF_002878395.1 Capsicum annuum | reverse complement strand
GTTATACTCACTCAAGAAATATTGGTACCACCATGGAAATACTGAGAAATACTGGTAACACCTTTTTTGACAAAAAATATTGCATCTTATAAAACCCGGCCCGAGATATGTGTTGGGGAGGAGATATCGATATATGTGGATTATATATGGGCTGATGAACCCCTCATGGGTCCTACATCTTGTAGCTTTTGCTCTATAGGTGTATACAAAGACTGTGCAATGATCTCCTATGCTGTGCAATGATCTCGAAGGTTGTGAGGCAACCTCATAAATTACATTATCATCATCATTATTTTATTGTATTTACTTTATTATACGTGTGATGTGATTGTATACTCTATTTGACTTGTTACTTATCCATTGTTCAATCTTTCCTTACTTGTACTTGATGTTATTATATTTATTGTCTTTTTTCCTTGCTTATATACAGTACAAATTTATACTTATATTAGTTTCTATTGTTTTGTTGTGTTATATGTGGATATTATGGAACTAATAGTGCAACCGGTGTGGGCTACCGTTGTAGGACATTTTTTTTTATTACAGGTGATATGCCCCTAGTATTTATTTTGTATGTTTTCTTTTACACTTTGCTCGGTTGGCCTATGATACCTACTAAGTACAAATGGCTAGTACTCACTCCTACTATACCCTTTTAAAGCAGATTTAGGTCCGAGTGCATCTCACAGTGTTTGATTTTGGGCACATTTGACGCTTTTCAAGGTAGTGGTTCATTTCAGGCATTTAGATTATACTTCTATCTGTCCTAATTAGAATATTTCTTTATTGTATTTCAAAGACAGAGTTATATCCTATTTTAGATATCTTTTGTATTTGACTTTGAGTTGTACTAGTTATGTTCTTACACTGAGATACTAGGTTTTGGGATTTGGTATTATTGAGCATGTTTCTTTCCACTTTTTTTATATATATAGTTTAGCTTCATGCTAGGAGCCTAGACTTAGATTTGGATTGTTATTTTCTTTCTTGTATCAATTTGTGTGATAGGCTTACTTGTCAAGGTTTGCCGCACCAAAAACTATCATGACCCTCGAATTTTGGGTTCTGATAAAATGGTATTTGAGCAGGTAGGTTCTTTGGTCTCTGCGATGTAACAATTAGATGTCTAGTAGAGTCTCGCAGATAAGTACGTAGAGGTCTGTACCTATCTTTGAGAGGCTATAGGCCGTCTTTATGAAATTTCCCTTATTTTATTCCTTATTGTGTGAATTTACTTCATACCTTTTGTTCTAATTCATATTTCACTCTTTTCTACATGAATAGTGATGACTAGATCTCATGAGGTTATAGATGCAGAGCCTTTATCTGGAGAGACAGACTAGTCTAGAGGGAGAGTTACAAGTTATGGACGGGCTCTAGGTAGTGGATAAGCATGTGGATCTGCCCCATCTAGGAGTAATGCTAGGGGACTTTTCCTTGAGCATCATGTTGACTATGATGGAGGTCTGGGCCCTACTTTAGTTCTACCGAGTTCTTCCACCGTAGTGTTGGAGGGGTTATTGGTTCGCTTTTTGACCCATTCGGAGGGTGCACCTTTGAGTGCGCTTAGTGTTCCTCCAGTCTCAAGTATTGTTCCTCCAGTTGCACCTTCTTCTACTCTTGGTACTTCTGAGACCCTGAGTATTATTCCTATTTCAACCATGACATTTGAGTATAGTATTCTGAGATCAGGAGTTTAGCCTTTATCTATGTTACCTTCCTAGATGGCATCTCAGCCCTCCAGATTCACCATGACTCTTTTTGATGCGAGTATAGTTATGTATTTTGAGAATCAGAAGAGGTTTGAGAGATTTAATCTGTTAGATCCTCCTAGATTCAGCGATGCGGTGGGCAAGGATGGGGTTACTTATACTACTTATCAATTGAGAGATGTTGCTAGAGATTGGTGGAGATCACTTGTTAGTTACAGACCTCTTGATTCTCTTAAGATAACTTGGGATCAATTTACCTATGCCTTTTTGGAGAGATTTGTGCCTTACAGTATAAGGGATCAGATGAGAGATGGGTTTGAATTCTCGGAGCAGGGTTCTATGACTGTGGCAGAGTATGAGGCACGCTTCCATGCCTTTCCATATATTCTTATGCCAACATGTCCACTGTGTCTGAGAATATTGGGAAGTTTGTGAAGGGTTTGGATGTCTCACTTCAGTTGGCTATGTACCAGATAGTTGTATTTGGAGCATCCTTTTGAAGTATAGTGGATCATGCTAAGATGACTGAGCGTATACTTTGAGCATCTCAGGGAGGCACTAAGAAGGTGCGCTATTTTGGTGAGCTCAAAGGTTAGGCTTCTCGAGGCAGAGGTTTTATAGGTTCTCATGGGTATCATGGTAGAATAGTGCAGGAAACCTTGCAGAGTTCGAGTAGTAGATCTTTTAGTCCCGTAGTTTAGGGTGGCCGTTCGGGACCAATGGTGCCTTCTCCTATTGGGTCGGGCCATTGAGCTTGCTTTGTGTGTGATGACCCAAGGACTTTCCCCATCATATAATTAGATCTACTCTTATTTCACTTATGAGAAGTAGGGGTTCTACTAGAGATATGAGAGGTAGAGGTAGTGGAGCCCATGGTCATGGTTGTGGGGATACCTAGCTAGTTAGTGGTCGCAGATAGTGCTATGCTATACCCGCCAGACAAGAACAAGAGGGTTCTAACCATAGGTATCATCCCCATTTATTTCAGATTTGCATCTGTGTTATTTAATTTGGGATTGACTTTTTCCTATGTGTCTGCATATATTACTTTGGGTTTTAATTATATTAGTGAGCCTCTTTCTATGCCTATTCGCGTATCTTCCCCTGTAGGAGATTCTTTATGGTTGATTAAGTGTACTGATCTTGTATTGTGACTTTTCTGGGCTTGAGACTTGGGTATACTTGCTTGTGTTAGATATGGTTTGTTTCGATGTTATCTTCGGTATGGATTGACTGGCTTCTTAATATGTGGTTCTAGATTGTTTGCTAAGACCGTGACTTTAGCATTGCGGAGTGTGCCGAGGATATCTTGGAAGGGTGCACTTCATTCAGTTCCTAAAAGGGTTATATCTTACGTTCAAGTTCATTGTTTTGTTGAGAGGGGATATTTGTCTTACTTGGCTCAAATTTGTCATACTAATGCCGTTTCACCTCCTTTTTTGGATTTTGTTTATTTTGTTCGTGAGTTCATTAAATGTTCCCTACGGACTTGGCTGGTATGCCTTTGAATCTTGATATTAAATTTTTCTATTGATGTTGAGCCGAGCACCAAGCCCATTTCTATTCCTACTTATAGGATATCCCCAACCGAGTTTAAAAGAATTAAAGGATCAATTACAGGAGTTGTTGGACAAGGGATTTATCTGACCTAGAATAGCACCTTGGTGTGCTCCTTTCTTGTTTGTAAAGAAGAAGGATGAGTCCATGCGCATGTGTATTGATTATCGACAGTTGAATAAGGTGATAGTTGAGAATAAATTTCCTCTTCCTAGTATTGATGATTTGTTCGATTAGCTTCAAGGTGTCACAGTGTTTTTAAAGATTGATTTGAGGTCCACATATCATTAGTTGAGGGTTAGAGCTTCAGCTATTCTGAAGATAGCTTTTCGTACTCGATATGATCATTATGAGTTCTTGGTCAGGTCCTTTGGGTTGACCAATTCCCTAGCTGTATTAATGAATTTGATGAACCGGGTGTTTTAATCATATCTCGACTCATTTGTTATTATATTTATAGATGATATCCTGGTTTATTCCAAGTGTGAGGCCGATCATGAGGAGAATTTGCTGATTGTGTTTCAAAGATTGAGGAATGAAAAGTTGTATGCTAAGTTCTCCAAATGTGAGTTTCGTTTGGAATCTCTTTTCTTCATAGGTCATATGGTGACTAAGAAGGGTATTAGGGTTGATCCATCCAAGATTGTAGCAGTGTGTGATTGGGATAGAACTACTTCGCCCATTGAGATTCGGAGTTTCATTGGCTTGGTAGGTTATTATCTGTGTTTTATTGAGGGTTTTTCATCTATTGCTGCTCCATTGACTAAGTTGACTCAGAAGAAGATTTCCTTCTAGCGATCTGATGCTTATGAGACGAACTTCCAAAAGCTTAAAGATTTGTTGACTTCAGCTCCTATCATGACTTTGCCCATGGAGGGCGTGGGTCTCATCGTCTTTTGTTATACTTCAGGTGATGGCTTAGGTTTTGTGTTGATGCAGGATGGTAAGGTGATTGCGTATGCTTCTCGCCAATTGAAGCTCCATGAGAAGAATTACCCTACTTATGATTTGGAGTTGTGCGCGATTGTTTTTTCTTTGAAGTTGTGGAGGCACTATTTGTATAGAGTATATTGTCAGATTTTCTTGGATCATCGTACCCTTCAGTACTTCTTCACCCAGGAAGATCTTAATATGAGGGGGCGTTGTTGGCCTAAATTGCTTAAGGATTATGACTTTACTATTCTATATCATCCGGACAAGGCTAATGTTGTTGCAGATGCCTTAAGTCAGAAGTCGAATAGCATGGGTACCTTGAAGTATGTTTTGACCTAGGAGTGGCCTTTGGCCTTAGAGTTTCAGTCTTTAGCTAACCTATCATGACTCAAACTAGGGCATGGTTATGTATCTCAATCCCAATGGGAGCCAGAGACCACCCTCATATCCTAACATCCAAAACACAATATATTTAACAACAGAAGACAACCCGGCAAGGCAATAATGTGAATATATAATCAAATAAAGAATAGAAATCAACAACCAATATCCAACCCATACCTTTTCCACAATATCCTCTAACAAAACCGCATATAAAATTGGACGATACATTCCCCCGATCATGACAAAAAAATCCAAAGAGATAGTCAAGGAAAGAAAAACTATGAAATGACAAGTCTTTCGAAGAATGGAACCTCACCTCTTCAAAGAAACTCAAAAGACATGCTAATCCATCTAACGCTGCACAGGGGTAAAAAATGTGTCTTTAGACCCTACATTATGAAATAGTGTATCGTCTTAGGACAGCTAGCAAGGTGAGCGCTAGCATATAACTCAAGGAATTCATAAAATAATGTCATGTCTAAAATCAGCCAACTATATGAACCCATTCATATTTATATACATAATATGTTGGGATAGGTAACAAGGTTTAAGCAAAAGGTTTTACATCCATTATCCTGGATTGTGTAGCTCTTACCATCCTAAAAACATCCATGGGTTATATGGGTGTGGATCCCTCCACTGGAAGGGCCCCAGTGCGTGTTAGCCACACGAACTGGAGATATTTAAGGAAGGGCCAAAGACACCTAGACTCCAACCATTTCAAAATGTAAATATATAGTGTGACCCATGTAGACGGTCATATATATATCCCTACACTGAAAAACATGGTTTCTAGTATCGATCGCCCCGGGACCTCCACTTTCCATGGTGATCTACACAACCCTTTTAAGCCCAAATTAAAACCACTACGTACATTTCCATCCATTAACAAATAAGCCATTCAATTAGGAATTTTTACCATTAGTATCGTCATACCAAATAAAGTTAAGCTTGCAAGCCAACTTCATTATGCCATACCAAAACCAATTAACCAAATTGACTACAAGTTTAAAATTAAAACCAATCCATCGCCACCAAGGCTGTTCAAAACAAATTTATGTTCCATTAACCTTTTATGCAATGCAAGGTTTCAAGAGTGAAGTCATTTATGTATATATCCCTATTTCAAAACAATTTCACAAGTTAGATTGAGGTTAATGCCAATTCCAAATCATTAAGCCATTAAATTTTAGGGAAACCCATGTTTCCAATTCTAATTCCCACACCCATGCATTTAATTAGTTCAAAATTATGAAAATAAAGCATAAACAATCAATTCAAAATCATGGAAATTTAATTCAATTAATAACCATTCCAAATCCATCAACCCATATTCAAAATACAACAATTAAATCACATGGATAACAATTAAATAAATTTTCTTACATAAAACCAATTTAGGGAAGAGATACATGCTTTATTGACGGAAATCTTTGAAGAATATAGGAAGATCTGAATTCACAAGCCATGGAATGAAGAAATCTTTCTTGATATTCTTGATAGAAAGAGGATCATGATTTTTGAGAGCCTCCTACTAGTTTTGAATGCCCATAGGTTTAATAAATGGATTGGGGGAGTTGTAGGGTGGGAAAGGACCATTTTACCCTTGATTTAACATGGGGTAAACATGTTTTAACATTTGGGAATGGAGGGTCGTACTGCGACCCTAATTGCAATGTTCCAGCTTTTCCTCGCGACCCCTAACGTGATTCACCAACATTATCTCGCAACCCTATCATGCACCCTCGACAGTGTCTCACTAAAATGCTCATAACTTTTAACTTTGAACTCGGATTGATGAATGGTCAATGGCGTTGGAAATAAGACTCTTAAGGAATTTAATTTGATATATAATGGTCCACATAACTCGTTATATTCTAAAAGTAATAGTCATGGCAATTTTACCCAAGTAAAATCATATACTAAAACTCAACAGGTTGGAAATTACTCAACTCAACTTTGAGCCATGAGATTTTTAAGACTTCAATAAATATCCAAAGATGTTTCCACACTAGACAACTGGTCATGCAACCCCCTCCCCCTGGTAATATTTAGATAGAAATCTTTGGGTTTGGTTCTATATACATACAAAGGATGGGTTCGAATTTTAGCTTTAAAATGTGGGGTTTAGCTTAACACTAGACAACTTCCATGTTGAATTCTAACCCAAAGTTAAAAGGTGTTAGCTTAAGCTATGGGACTCTATACTCTACACTCTTCCAAGAATACTACTCCATCTCATCACCATAATCAAACAACTACATGTCTTAATCAAGGAGTACTAGCCACATAACCTTATGGTTTGTGTATCTATCATTCACCACTTTCAAGCCTATGTTTACTACACCCACTTTATGGTTCTCCCATCCAAAAACCAACAACTACATTCATTTTCACAAAGATTTCTCACCACATATCTCCTTCCTAACTATTTTACATCACATAAGTTTATCTCAATTTTCCTGCCCCTTGTATAAACTTAGTCCGAGTTTTCACACTACAACTTTCACAATAAAAAACGTCTACTCCCTTATTTAAATATTACTATGCTTCCATAACTACCACCACCCCAACATAAGAGGGTAATTGAGGGACTAAAGTATAAGGAATAATAAATGAGAGTGATACTATTTAGTCATAACTTATATTTGTGGGCCTATGATGTAAGCTACTATAAAATAGGTACGACGTGCTTCATACATCAAATTCCTAGATCATAAATAGAGGGTTGAAACATGGACATAAACATAACACCACATGGGTGGTATAACATAAAATCATAATTCATGCATTTAAGGTTTAAGACGAGGATCGCTTATTAAAACTATTATTTCTTATTTTAATAATTTAGAATGGTCATGAGTTTGCATAAATCTTATCACCCTGGGGTATACCCAACATAAAATTAATTAGTAACATATAAGAAGTTTAGTTTCTGAGAACTAAGCATGATGTAAGACTTACTGTGAGCACCATATCATAGAGTCTGAATACCTGGAAGCTTGGATATCTAAGAGATATTATTGCTTCTAGTTCAGGGGTCAGAGCATAGACATAAGTTGTATAGATAACTCAGACCTTAGGCATAGGCACAACTTGAATACATAATATATTGGTAGAATGCCCTCTTAAATCGAAGTAGGAGAAATTTGCTAGATTAAGAGTAGATTTACCATGACTCTTCCTTGAACCTCACCAACATAAGAAAATTTAAGATTAGCCTTAGTTCACCATCTCCCCCATAGCTCAAGGTCACCATCCTAAACTTGTTAACATATCTTCTTATTAAAATTATAAGAACAACACTCAACACCAAATGGACATTACTTTATACAAGAATGCTAGACTTACCCAAATAAAGTATTATAGGAAAATTTCTAATGTTTAGCTATGACATTCCTCCTAGGAGAACTACTCTAAACTTCCTCTATCCTTGAAGATTGAACTCTAGAATTAAAACTCCCAAGATGAGTTTTGAATAGAAAAAGAACCTTCTTTAAGTGACTACGGGTGATTTAAGGATTAAAAATGGGTTAAGCAAAGGTGGGATGGATTACAGTAGGTAAAATGACCAAAATATCCTTAATACACTTTAAAATGAACTCCTATCAAAGAAAGAAGGGAGGTTCACAGCCAATGCAAAGCAGAAGCTTTGTAGTATAAAACCCAGTGCAAAGCTGAGGCAATGAGCCCTCGCAGTGCGAAGCCAATGCAAACCTACCCCTTTGCTATTCCTGACCTAGTTTCCATGCCCAAACTTCCCCAATTCACTGGAACACATCCTAAGGTTCTCTACACTTGATCTACTGACCACATAGGTTCATTTTAAGCACAATTTAGACTCCATAAACTCCCACGCTCTTACAAACTCAATGCTCAAACACTAATCCTAATATACATATATACATCATAATTTTCCACTCGAAATTTTCATAAGTTATCTACCTCGGCTCTTTCACACATTATATCAAGCCTATCAATTCACTCCTAAAAATCTTGCATCACTATCCTCCAGCTAACATCCTTATCACCACCATTAGCATCAACAATTCAAACTTAGTGTCCAGCATCAATCATGTACCACCAATGAAATATCACACATACTATACTAGTCCATCAAATTGTGAAATCAACCTAAATTCCTTATTTCACTTACTACAACCTACAACTACATCTTCAACACAACATTACTACTACACCCTTAAAAAATTTACTATATACCTTCGCATCTACTAAACTGGTTTACGATCGCTAGATAAAAATCAAGGGACCATTATTGTTCTAAAATGACACAGTAAGGATAGTTAATCTTAATCTTATAACATAACCCATTATGGTCTATAGAACATTCACCTCCCTCACATTACATCCACTTACCAAGCGTACATCTCATCTACCTTTAAAATACTATAAATGTCACTAACTCCCTCTTGCTAAGGTTTTCCCCAAGTAAATGTTAAATTTATAAAGTATTAGCCAATTAATCCTTTAATTTATAACCTATGACTAATTTTACTATCATAATAACTATCCATCATAAGATTCTTCCCTATATCAAATAGATCCTATATCATCATAACTAATCACTTCCGATACTAACTACCATAAAATCTATAAATTTTTCTACAACCATAACCAATCACTATAATAGCATACCCCTACACTCACATAATGGTTACATGGGTACAACCACCTTTTTTCACTGAAGAATTACACTCACTTCAACTTCTAAACTTAAGAATTTATGCCACTAAATTTGGGATCATTCTATTACTCATAGGTCATAACACCTTAATTTATACTACCTCTAGGATGGAAAACTATCCCAATAGTCAAATACATATTTTTTCCCCTTAAGAGAGACATCTGTAATAAAGTTTTTGAAAAGGACTAAATACACATCTTCCCTCAGGTTGGAAAGAACGACTCATAAAAATAGAGGTAATCACTTAAATCAATACACCTTAGTGCATTCATGGACTCCTTTCAAGTCCTTGTGCTATTTCATAACCTTTTTGATGACTTAATTAGAAAGGACCACATTGTTAGGAACCTATACCCTTGCACTTGTATCACCTCAATAATAAGACATCGCTAACAAGATTATAGCAAGGAAGAAAGTTGGATAACCTTTATATGGACAATATTATTGCATGATCTAGAGTATGAAAGAATGAGAAACATTTCCTAAATGCCTCGTAACCTCCTACTTATAAGTATGGCATGCTACACACCTATAAAATAGAATCTATTTGACATGGCTTTGTGGACACTCAAATACCCTGAACTATACTCTAATACAAAGTTTTTCATGACCCAAACTAGGGCATGGTTGCGATGGATATATCAAGCTCACCAAGAGTTGGAGACCACCTACATAGCCTAACATCTAGAACAGAACATAAATAACAACAAAAGATAACCCAAATAAGGTAATAAGGTGAATAGATAATCAAATGAAGAATAGAGCTAAACAACTAATATCCAACCCACACTTTGTCCACAATAGCCTCTAACAAAACCATATATCAAATCGGTCGAGACATGCCCCCGACCATGATCAAAAGAATCCAAAGATATAGTCTAAAACATAAGGAAAGACAAACTATGAAATAATGAGTCTTTCTAAGAATGAAAGCTCACCACTTTAAATCAACTCGATAGAGGTGCTAATCTACCTAACATTTCATAGGGGTAAAAGAGGTATCTTTGAACCATACATTATCAAACAATGTAGCATCCTAAAATGGTTAGCAGGGTGAGCGCTAGCATGTAACTCAGGAAAGTAATAAAATAATGCCATATCTAAAATCAGTCAAAACAATATGCATATATTCATATTTATATACATAATATTCCAAGATAGGGAACAAGGTTTAAGCATAATATTTTAAAACTATTATCTTGGACTATGTATCTCTAAAAGTCCTAAAAATATCCACGGGATTTAGGGATATACCTCCCCCTACTAGAAGGGCCCTAGTGCGTGTTAGTCATACAAACTAGAGAAATCTGATAAAGGCCAAAGCCACCGAGGCTCTAATTATTCAAAAATATAAATATATAGTGTGACCTATGCACACGGTCATATAGACCCTACATCGACAAATGTGGTTTCTAATATCAATCCCCCTTCTCAAACTTTCACCTTCCACGATGAGCCACACAAATCCCTTTAAGCCTAAATTAAAATCATTTACACATATTTTCATCCATTAAACAAGAAGTCTTTCAATTAGGCCTTTTTAATGTTGGTATCATCATACCAAATAAAGTTTAGTTTTCAAGCAAATTCCATTATGCCATACTAAAATTAATTAACCAAATTGACTCCAAGTTTCCAGTTTAAAACTAATCCATGGCCCCTAAGTCCTTTGAAAACTAATTTGTGTTCCATTAACCTTTTATGCAATACAAGGAATCTAGAGTGAAGTAATTTATTTATATATCCTTGTTTCAAACCATTTTCATAAGTTGGGTAGAGATTAATGTTGATTCTAAATCATTAATCCATAAAATTTTAGGAAAACCCATGTTCCCATTCCAATTCCCACACTCATGCATTTAACTAGTTTAAAATCATGAAAATAAATCATACACAATCAATCCAAAACCATGAAAATTCAATTCATGTAATAATCTTTCCAAACCCCTCAAGCCATATTCAAAATCTAATAATTAAATTACATGGATAAAATTAAATACATGCCTTTATATTAAATTAATTTAGGGAAGAGATATATGTCTTGTTGAGCAAAATCTTTGATGAAGATAGGAAGATTTGAACCTACAAGCCTTGGAATTGAGAAATCCTTCTCGATGTTCTTGGGAGAAAGATAATGATGAATTTTTAAGAGCCTCCTACTAATTTTGAATGACCTTAGGGTTAATAAATGGATTGGGGAGTTATGAGGTAGGATAGGACTATTTCACCCTTGATTTAACATATGGAAAACATGTTTTAACATCTGGGAACAAAGGTTCATGATGTGACCCTAATCTCAATGTTTTATCGTTTCCTCGTGACCCTAAACGTGATGTACCAACATTGCCTTGCTACCCCCATCATGCACCTTGGATAGTGTCTCACTAAAATACTCATAACTTTTGACTCTAAACTCGGATTGATAAATGGTCAATGCCATTGGAAAGAGGACTAAAAATCATTTAATTTGATATATAATGGTCCAAATGTCTCATTATATTCTAAGAGTAATAGTCATGGAAATTTGACCTAAGTAAAATCATAAAAAATTCAACAGGATGGAAAGTACTCAACTCAACTTTGAGAGAGGAGATTTTTGTTACTTAAATATCCAAAGATTTTCCCACACTATACAACAGATCATTCCCCTCTAGATTAGGATAGAAATATTTAGGTTTGGGTCTATATTCATACAAAGGACAGGTTTGAATTCTAGCCCAAAAATATGGGGTTTTACATAACCAGATGGTTAGGCTTGATGTTTTGACACTCAGAGGTGTTTTGGAATTTTTTTAGGCTAGGTTTTCTTTGATGAAGTAGACTTGATATCATCAGTTTGATAAAGGGAAGCCTCACTTGATTTGGGTGGTATTTTGAGAATTGGAGGAAGAGTTCATATACTGAGAATGGGCGATTGAGGTAGCATTACTAGTAGGGTGGTATGAGGAAGGATGTAGCAAACTTTGTAGCTCATTTTCTTTTTTTCTAGCAAATGAAGGTTGAGCATTTCAGGCCTAGTGGATTTCTTTAGAGATTACCTATTCTTGTGTGAAAGTGAGAATGGATCACTATGGACTTCATGATCGGATTACCTCTTACTTCTCATAGTTCTGATAGTGTTTGGGTCATTATGG
The DNA here is from genome assembly GCF_002878395.1 of Capsicum annuum. Classification (NCBI taxonomy): domain Eukaryota; kingdom Viridiplantae; phylum Streptophyta; class Magnoliopsida; order Solanales; family Solanaceae; genus Capsicum; species Capsicum annuum. The sequence continues at coordinate 144,010,397 of NC_061116.1, read as the reverse complement.
ATTAATTAACCATATTTGGTTATTTTATTTTTGTGCAGGTCTCTTTCAGTCCTGAGAGGTTGGTCTGTATCTACATTCATGAGATTGTTCATGTTCATGGGGTACTATTGTCTACCATTTTGAATTAAGGTTCTATGTTCATATCTTACTATTAAAAGACTTTTTAGGATGAGTTAGGTACTCGGGTGGATCTTAGCACAACTTTTCACCCACAGACTAATGGTCAGTCATAGTGGAATATCTAGGTTTTGGAGGATATACTTTGCACTTGTGTGATGGATTTTGGTGGCTACTGGGCGCAGCATTTAGCCTTGGCAGAGTTTGCGTATAATAATAGTTACTATTCAAGTATTGATATGGCTTATTTTGAGGTTTTGTATGGTAAGCGTTGCTGCTCTCCAGTGGTTGTTTAGAGGTTTATGAGATTATACTTCAAGGTATGAACTTACTTCATGAGTCATTGGATAGAGTTTGAAAAATTTAGAATAGGCTTTTGAGTGACTCAAAGTAGGAAGAAGTGTTACGCGAACCCGTTGACTTTGTGCCTTGAGATTTGGTGTTGGCGATCATGTTTTCCTTTGAGTTTTACCCATGAAAGGTCTGATGAGGTTTGGTAAGAGGGATAAAATTATCTCCAGGTATATTGGCCCATATGAGATTCTTCAGACTATTGGTGATGTTGTTTATGAGTTAGATTTGCCCTCATTTTATCAGCTATTCATCTAGTTTTTCATATTTCCATGCTTGTCTATTACATTCCAAATGAGTTTTATGTCATTTATTAGGAGTCGGTTTAGTTAGATGAGAGGTTTTCTTTTATTGAGGAGCCGATCTCTATTTTGGCTAGGGATGTTAGATAATTATGCTCTAGAGTTATTCTTGTGGTTAAGGTCTAGTAAAGGCATCGACCTATAAATTAGGCTACTTGGGATGTCAAGTATGATATGCGTAGTTCTTATCCCTATTTTTTTGGTGATTTGAGTATTTCTTTTTTTTTTTTAGTTTGAGGACGAACTAGATTTTTAGTGATGGATGATGTAACGACCTAAATTTTGATGAAATATGTGAAATATGTATTTCTATGTAATTTGGCTTGCATTATGGTATTTCTGGAGTGTGGGGATGATTGGCACAATTTCTAATGCATTTTGGTGCCATTTCTATGATTTTATGGTGTTTGGGTGCTTTGAGAGCCTTGTAGTTGATTTTAATTAATATCTTTTGATCCATGCAATGGATGGCAAAATGGACTATTCCAACAGATTTGAAACATTGATTTTAGGGTGATAACATGGTTGGTGTGGATTTACGGCTTATAAATCTCATTTTGACCATTGGTTTGGAAAGTTGTGATCTTAGGTTTTGGGAGTTAACTTTGTGAAAATGACGTCTTTTCATAAATATAGTATAGCCATTGAGTCCATAAAATTAAATTTGATGGGGTAGCATAGTTTGTTTGCTCAGGGATTCTGAATGAATCCTTAGAGGCCTATGAATACTTGGAATGAACCAAGTCCCCAGCTGGTGCAACGCTCAGTTAGTGCATCCGTGATCGCATTACTCCTATCACGATTGTGATTGGTCTTGTAGATGGATTGTCATGATTGTGTTACCCCTTTCGCAATTGTGATACCCTTAATAGTCAAGGTACTGCGATCGAGACCCTGGACAGCGATCGCAAAGCCTGGGTATATAAATACTTGGTTTTCACTATTTTTTACTATTTTTTAGACTTGGAGCTTAGGGTTTCATGATTTTGAGCTATTTTTCAACTTCTAATCTTGGGTAAGCTCCATATGACCTATTTCAATTATTTTCTTCAATCATTATCATCTATTTCTTATTTTATACTTGGATTACAGAATAGAATTTGGGAATTTAGGCCCATAAGGCCTAAAAAAGCTGTAACTCTTGAATTTAAAGCCAATTCTACCCTTTTCACTCGGATGATCTTCCAACTTCATAATTATCAGTTTTCCCTTAATTTCATCTTCAAAACAACTTCAATTCTTGATTTTAAAATAAATTTTAGGGATTTTTATTGATAAAGCTTGAAAATACTTTTTCTTTGATTTGAACCTTGTTTTTCTTAGATTTTTAGTTGTAAACTCCTAAAAATATAAGGAACATGTTTTTTAAACAAAGTTATGATTTTACCCTTTTTTTGAAAATCTATTTTGAGGGTCCATTTTGACCCTGATTTGAAAAGAGGCAATATGGGTATCATTAACTTTCTTTTGATGTTTAGATTCTATATTTCCATATTTTAGTTGATTTTAGGTCCATTCTTGAGGAGTAATATTGTGGATTGAAGACTTTTGTTCTGGCTTTCAACATTTGAGGTAGGTTATAGCTTAACCTTTTTTAGACTGGCTGGATATTTAATTTTGATACAAAATGCATATTAAGGGTATGGGAACTAATCATGAAAATTGACTATTTTAATGTGTTGTGCCCGTATGGGGGCTTATATGTGTTATGTGGTGGCGGTTTTGGAATATTATGTGTTATGTGTGACTGTGTAGGGTCCTATGTGATATTGATAGCCTTATATACATAATGATAATTGTATCTTGTTTGATGAAAAATTGTGTTGTGGAACCAATTATGTGTTGTGATATATTCATACTCTAATGGCATATGAATCATGTTAGACATCAAGGATAATTGGAAATAATGAGTGGATATTTGTCTCACATGATGGTATATTGATTGGTTATGGAAATACTCATTATGGTTGGTTGTGGAAATACTCATTATGGTTGGTTGTGAGAATTACATCCTCATACTCATTAATAAAACATTGGTACCACTGTGGTAATACTGAGAAACACTGGCAACACATCCAAATAATATGACATCTTATAAAACCTTTCCTGAAGGATATACCAGGGAGGAGATATGGATATATGTGGATTATATACAGGTTAACGAACCCCGTATGGGTCCTATGTCTTGTAGCTTTAGATCTGTAGGTGTATATGGATACTGTGCAATAGTCTCGAAAGCTATGTAATGGTCTTAGAGGTGTTGCGACAACCTTGTGAATTACATAATCATCATTATTATCATCATCATTATCATCATCATTCTTATTTTTTACTTTATTATGCCTGTGATATGATTGTATATTCTGTTTGACTTGTTACTTATCCATTGTTTTATCTTCCCTTACTTGTACTTGATGTTCCTGTATATGTTGTTTTTTTATATGTGGTATAAATGTATACTTGCATTCCTTTCTGGCATTTTTCTGTGTTATATATGGATATTATATAACTTTTAGTATAAGCAATGTGGGCTACCATTGTAGAACATTTTTTGATTACAAGAGACGTGCCCTTAGTGTGTATTTTGTATATTTTATTTTCTATTTTTCTCGGTCTGCCTATGGTACCTACTGGACCATACTCCTACTATACCTTTCTAGTACACATTTAGGTTTGGTTTTGCTTCATGGTGCTTGATTTAGGGTATCATTTAGAGCTTTTCAAGGTTGTGGTTGATTTTAGGCATCTAGAATCTACTTATATCTTTCCTTATTAGACTATATCTTTATTGTATTTTAGAGACAGAGTTATATCCTATTTTTGATGTCTTATTTATTTGACTTTGAGTTGTACTAATTATTTTCTTATATTGTGACACAAGGTTTTGGGATTTGGTATTATTGAGCATGTTTCTTTCAATATTTCTTATATTGTTATGGTTCGGATTTTTCCTAGGAACCTAGCCCTGGGTTTGGATTGTCATTTCCTTTTTTTGTATTAATTTTTGTGATAGGCTTACTTGTCAAGGTTCGTCGCAAGATCCTCAGATTTTAGGTCATGACATAGTTAGGCATGTGAAAATATGCCGGTCATTGCAGTCTTATTTAGTTAATTCTGGAGGTAGTACTCGACGTAAATGTGATAACAATATTTAAGGACCATATGGTAATCCTTGAGTTTGATATATGAGGGGTTGTTTAGATAGATAACATTATAATTTTTTGTAAGGAAGTTAGAATCATTAGAAGAAATTTATATTGTTCGCTCATAATAATTTGGTCAAACCCAGCTAAATGATGAGATAAGAAATTACTAGGAAGGTAGTGTGGGAAAGAAAACTATAAACATGGTGTTGAACCACTATATAAACTGGCATGCTTCGTTTTTGTAATTTCTATATGATGTTTATGTGATATAACTCTGGTCGGCCAATGATACCTACTAGTATATGTGGTTGTACTAAATCTAATCTTGTTATATCTCTTTCCTTGGATATAGATATGTTGTAGGATCAGATAAGGTTTCTTATATGAAGCAGGAAGTATTCGCCAGCAACATCTGCTCATCTTATTCCTACGGTGGTGGTCGTGTCTTTTATTCTTGTTTTTCATTGTATTAGAATCTCTTCTACATATCTTGACTAGGTCTAGGATAATGTTGTACGTTGTTAATTATTTTTCCTTTTACAGAAGTTTGGTATATAAATACTTTCTAATACACACAATTGAGTTTTTTTAACTATATATATGTAGGTTGTTAATTGAATTTTTTATATAACATCTAGTTGGGAGGTAAGGGTTTATCCTATCTAATTAGTATATGCATTGTCCTGTAATTTGGGTCATGACAATCTGTGAGTCCAAAAAAAGTTTTATAAAAAGAATCAAGGAATTCTTAAATTTGTTGAGATGACTAGTCTGCAGGAAAAAATTGCTATTATGAATTAGAATTTCAATAATCTTAGCAATTTGATTATGGGTCAAGTATAACCACAAGCTTAAATTCAATAAGCATTAATCTTTTGTAAAGTTAGTGAAAGTGATCATACAACTAATATATGCAAAGATAATCAAGAGTCTATATAGTTTGTGGCCTAAAACTCTATTGATCATGCCATATGCTTATTGATATATTCATAATAAATGGTGTCCATCACAAGGTAAGATGCAAGATAGTAGCAAAATCTTTTTCTACATTAGGAAGGTGATTTTCATCAAAATCTTGGGACTGATTCAAATATTTAGTAGAACATCAAAATCATAAGATTAGTGATTTTAAGGTAATTGATGTATTTTATTTGTTCTTAGATTCATCAAATCAGTCAATAGCTGACTTCGTAGCAAGAGGTAAATTTAGAGATAATTTCTTAGATGCGGCCATCAAGTTGCTAAATAATATGGGCAAAATGGTTGGGATTGGAATGCGAAAAATAAATCTTTCATGAAGAGCTTTAAAGGCATAAAATAAGATGCAAAAAATATCATTTATGTGAAAAAGTTAAAGATTCATACCATATTGAAAAACCTGGTTAATCATAAGCTCTATCATTTTGTGACATTAAATCAAGTGGTACTCGGAAGGAAACCCATGTTTCATATTATTCTTAATAGTGTAGTTAATAAAAAATTATGAAAAACACAAAATAATTTATTGTGCCATAACCCTAAATAAGGTACTTTGTTGGAGGAAACAACCCTAATAATATATTTTAGATTGTGTACAACTATGTGTTTAATGCATCACAAAAATAGAGTACATGTATGAAAATATAAAAAATAAAATATTAGATTGGGAATGAAAATTTTAGAACTTCCCTGTGCGAGTGGCCTAAACTCACTGCACTAGTGGCAAGACTCACACTGAGGATCTCCGCCTGAATTTTACGTGCCATTATCAACAAGGTAATGGGCCTCCTATAGGGCCTATATCCCCTCTCAATTTTTTAAAATCCCCCTAAACAACTTTCATTTTCTTTTTTATCTCTTTGTTACTTAATCCTTCTTCTCTTTCATTGTTAAAAGCTTTTAAAAAATTTCTCCAAGATTTTCAAAACTTCAAAAATGTATGTTTTTTTAAATTTAAAATTTCATGCTTTAGTTTTTAGAAAAATGCGAAGTTCGTAGAATCTTGAGTATAAATTGATTCTAGCACAATATGAGTCTTTGGTTGATTAAATAATTTCAAATAGTTAGAGGGATGATATAAAAGATATGAATTGATAAATTTTGAATTTCCATGTATAATTTTTTATTTTCATTTTGTCGGTTTGTTGAAGTCTTGAAGTATTGCTCATTTAGGTAGTATTTGATTGTTATTATGTTCTTATGGATTAATTATGATATTGGTGATTGATTTGATCCTCATAATTGTTTATTAGATATTGTTATAAAGAAATTTGATTGATTGGTAGAAATTAGGAAAAAGTGTAGACTTTTTTAACATGATTTCTTGAATTGAGATTTTGAAGCTTGCAAATATGTGATGAATAATCTCAAATTATAGTTATGGACATTGTGTATCCTATGATAGATGGATGATAACCATCTTAAATATACGTTAATCAATTTATAAATCCTAAAAGACAAAAGTGGTATAATTTTAGAGTGGTGTAAAGACCTATCCCACTGTTACTATAAGCACCACATCCAAAGGGCATCGGGTATTAGTCATTTAAAATTTATCAAAGTGTCTTTTAGAATTATTCTTAGATAAACTTAGAAGTCAAATTTTTAAGGGCAAAATTTTAGGGGAGGCTGACTGCCTTTATTCTACTATAGCGGTACACTTCCCACTACGGTAGTGGTGTGGTAGTGATAGTAAAGCCGCTATAGTAGGAAGAGAGCAGTCGGATCCATATTTTAAAACATTTTTTCCTTCTCAACTTAAAATATTAAAACTTTTCTCCTCCTAAAAACACTCTAGGTTTGTTCCTAGACTTGCGAACAATGAGAATAGAAAAGCAACTTTGAAAGAGTATGTTCGAGTGGCAGATTCATGAAATTTTCATTAGGATTGATAGAACCCAGTTAACAAATGAGCGTCTATGCCTCTATAATAAGAGCTTGGCACCTAGTAGACTAGATTTAATTGAGTAGTATACTATGATTAAAAAATATATTTATGGTATATATTAATGGAAGATTTCATGTTTAGACATGTGGTCACGGTGTTTAGCTAAATAACGCATAGTAAATAATGCAAGCATAGATTTTATACAGTTAAATATGACTGATTGTGTAAATCTGTTGTTAATGCCTATATGCTGTTATGTCGCTCATGGTAATTGGATAACAATATATGTTTGGATAAAAATTAATAAATCAAGACAAGCTTATATTAATCTAGTGTTAATATAATTTCATTATATCTATATTGATTATTGCTATGTCTATAATTTTTATTATTTAACAATATATCTTGTGTTATAATCTAAAATATTTTAGGTGAGGGGAATTTTAAAAATTATGAAATAAACTGACTAATTATGGTATCAAGATAAGTTGGGAGTTATGAAGTAGAAAAGATTTTGATTATTTTGAAGGGTTGTGGTATAAAATAGGTGTGAAAATTTTTAAATAATAGCCTGTGGTCAGGATCGAGTGGTAATCATGTGAAGGAACTTGTATAAATGAATATAAACCCCTTTGAACATCATAAATAGTAGTTAGACTCGATTGATTATGGTTATGTTCCTTTGATTTTCTGTTACTTTGTCCTCATACATAATCATTATGTAGAAATTATTTTTGGATAAGGTTTGATGTAATAATTTATTAATTTTCCTTGAATGAGTTGTTGGTTATAGTTTCACTAGAGTTGAGACTCATTTTAATTGTATATGTTCTTATTAACTGAATGTCATTTACATGGTTTCAAGTCATGCTTGTAAATAATGTTAGAAGTTTGGTTATAAAGTGCAAGTATTGGTTCATAATATACTTATTATATAAGTTTACTTATGATTAGTACATGGTTATTATTGTGAATTATTTGATTTTAAATGTCTAACCTATGATTGCATTAGTGGTTTAAGGCGATATAAGATGGGGATATTAGAATAAGGGTGGCATAATACTTGTTTGGAAAAAGGATGATAAGAAACTTTATTGTCTAGTATGACTGGTACATGCACTAAGCATGTCACCTACAGGTTATTACTAGAGGGAACCATAGTTCCAATAGCATGATTGAGTGGATCGAAGTTGTTTATATTATGCATTACTTTGGATTCCTTGAGTTAACAATTTGTGTTGACATACATTGTGATCCTTTTGTGGACCATTTATTTGATGATAAACTTGGTACTCTTGTATGGTTTGCTTACTTAATGATCTATTTTTTGCTATTATAAATTAGGTGCTTGTATGGATAACTCTTTAATTGCCTTGAGATGACTTTGTGGTAATGAACTTGGGGATTTCCTATTGTGGTAATCAATTGTATGAACTATTGTTTTACTAGGAGTGATGGAAATAGGCTATGATAAGTAATGTTGATAAATCATTAATTGGCTAATGGGGGTTATGCCAAATCGAGTGAATAGACTATAGTGATTTAGGTAGGAGACTCAAAAATTAGTGTACGATCATGGAATGATTATAATTTATTAATAATTATGTATCATTAAACTAATGGTCATTAGTGGGATATGATTAGAATAAAATAGGTCCTTGTACTCACCCTAAACAGATCGAGTTTTGAGTGTATGTTGAAGGTGAGAATAGTTATATGAACAACAGAATCAAGGAAATTCTATTATTACATTTATGTGATTTAACCTTGGTCGGTCGATGATACCTATCAGTATGTATGGTCATATAGATACAATTATTGCTATACTCTGTTTGGGGTATAGTCTAGTTGTAGAATCGATTGTTCTTTCTTACATGATGCAACTAGTGATGTCCTATAGCTTTTTCTCATCCTACCCTATGGTGAAACTTAAGTCTTGTGTTGTTCCTTTTCTTTAGCAGGTTTTGTACATTTCTAGACTATGTTTTGAGTAAGTGTTCCTTTTATTTAGCAGGTCTTGTACATGTCTAAACTAGGTTTTGAGTAAATGTTATACACTTATTGTATCTTATTAAGGATTGTATTATTTTGAGGAAATGTTTAATGTTTAAATGATTTTACTTAGTTGTCTTTCGCATATTTTGGTTGGGTGGTATAGGGTTCTTATATGTAGGTATAATAGAGTAGGTCTCTATGAAATCTTTTTTATTGGGTTGTGACAGTTGGTATCAGAGCCTAGGTTACTAGTCTCACTTTCCAAGACCAAATGTCGATTAGAGTTACGTAGATTGGTGTGTAGACGTCCATATCCAACCTTGGGGAAGCTATGAGGCATTCTAGGACATATTTCTTTTTTCTTCTTTTCTATTGTGCAATTCTTGATGATTGTTTGTATGGGTTGAGTCCAATTAGTATCATTTTATTTCAATTTTTATCTCTACCAACCCAATAAGGACCAGTTGACTCCAATTTCGTAGCTCAGATAATTAAATAGGAACTTGAATCATTCCAATTGTCATCTGGCCAAAAAGGATGTGTTGATCAGTGAATTATAAACTAGTGGTCATTGAAATTGGGCTTCTTGATTTCATAATTTAAGAAAAGAAAGATGTGGTTATGTTGACTTTGTAAGGGAAATTTTTTTACTTAAATTTCATGTTAATGTGAGTGCTTAATTGATTATTACAAATGTTTGTGGCTAATTGAAATAGTTGTTAAATGTTTGAAGTTTTGTAAACTAACTGAAGTGATTTTTTTGGCACTTGAGTGTTAACGGAGGATAAGAATGCCTGGTGGGTGGGTGTATTGCATATTTCATGGCGCGAATACATACAAAATATATGGGCTTGACACATGAAGTTGATGATTGCTAGGTTCTCTATTGTCTTGAATATCGCTATATGATCTTAAAAATTTCACTAGACCTGAACATTTAATGAAAGGTTTCAAGTGCTTATTGATGCTTGATTGTTTACCTTCTAATCGGGTGTGTAATTGATTGTTTAAGTTAATTTTCACACTTCTAAATTGTTGGGTTCCAATCTTAATTAACGGGCAAAATATATGTAATAACTAAAAAGTAGCATTCCATTGGTAATGGGTTAAGGAAATGAAATGAATTAATCCTTGGAGTCACTTCCAGTAAGCCACTAAAGCGTCATGACTGGAAGTGCACCTGCTATTTTTCCTTATTTTTGTACTTTTTCCCAACTATTGTAAAGCAGTCATAATCATAAAATAATCTATGTAAGACAGTGTATCACTTGAAATTTTGATGTAATAATTATGCAGTTCATTATCAAGAATTTAAAAAAAGCATTTTATGATATGAGGAAAATATAAAAAATTATTTATTATAGCCCCAAACAAAGTCAATCACCAAATCTAGCAACCAAAAGAATGATAAGAGAGAAATGTACATGACAGGGAACTAGTCAGAGGCCCCATCATCATTAAGATTTGAATCATAAGAGTCCTCCTCCTCTATCCCACTCAAGAAAGTAAACTCCTATACATTTTCTTTCTTCATCTTAAGGAGATTCTCATTTGGGACTGTGAACCTGAACATAACATTCATGGCTTTCCACATCAATATAAGCATGTAGTCTTTGGAGCATTTTTTCTTCTTTCCATTGTCAAATCCCTTTTTATTTTCAACATAGTTGATCTATTGAAGCTGTAGAGATAAAAAAAACCAACACACAGGGAGGCATGTGAGAATGCATTAGAATGTCCTTCATGACAATCAAGTTGGATTTTGGCCACTAAAAGGATTTTATGGTTAGTGTAGAATGGTCCTCAGTTCTCTTAACCTTGGGGCCCTTGCTATTCTCTTCTTCCACTCCTACTTACCTTTTCTTCTTGCTCCGCCCTTGATCACTCTTCACACTTAAGGGGTTACAGGGTATACAACACTCCAAGTCATGATTGTCATCCTCTTGAGGCACATTTTCTTAGGTGCGTATCTTTTTAGTCAAGCTAGGGAGGTAGGGGTTTTTCATGTTCCTTTCTTAAAATTTTTACAATATGATACGATCTAAGCCCCCATGTTAAGAGAAATTCCCCAAATTGTACAAGCCACCAACAGTGCTCGACATAAGTCACATCTATGGCATTGCTCGAAGGATGAATCCTCTAAGACACCTAGTTAAGCTACCTTTGAGCCTCTTTACAAAATTACAGCAGTTTTCTAGTATACCTTTTCCCAGTTAGACACCATTATCAATGTGTTTATCTCAACTACTTCAAGTTTATCACTGGGTACTTCTCCTAAAAACCATCATTGGGGGTATTTATCACCCCTAGAGCAACATTACTTATGGCCACGTCTAGGGGGAATTTAATCCTTGAATATAGATGGTAGGTTAGGGGTCATCCCAATGTATAGTTAAGAGCATAGAATAAAGCACTCATACTGATTGTAATGTTTAATTTTGAGTAGGTTCCACTAGCACCATCCACCCAAACTTCTATAGCCGCGCAAAGAATTTTAGTTTCTCCCTATTTATATATCTTATTACAAAGACCTTCTCATGGAAAAACTCGATTCTATAATAATCTCCATACCTGTAATGACTAGCCATGTCTAGGAACCTTTTGAATGAAGGACAAAAGTTGGCTTAGTTTTGGTTCGCTGTAGTATAAGAATTACTATGAAATCAACTTAGGAGATATAGATATAATCAATAGGTTGCAATTTTCAAAATCTTTAGATTGTAAATTTTAGGATAAGCAACAAATAAAATCCTATTATAGCAAAAAAATCCCATTGTATCAGGGCTGCTATCGAAGAAACAAGCTTTCATAGTAGGAAGGATGACACTATTATGGCCTTTATCATATATAGCTTACCTTTAGCACAACAATGACATACTTTTGTGGTGTTACAAATTTTTCAAATTCGTGGCTCAAATCAGGACTAGTGAAGTAGTGTATAACTCCTAAATGTTAAAATTTGAGTGATAAACACAAATTCAAGCCCCAATGGATAAGAAATCATTAGGAAGATGATTTATCCTCTACCACTATTTTGATCCCCAAACCACCATGAATTAGTGAATTTTATGCTTAAAATTCCGTAAGAGAATTTAAAATGTAAAAGAAACAATCATGATTTGTGAATCCATAACAAAATGAGAAAAAAGTCAACCATCCCCAACCTCTACCATTTCTATGAAATTCTAGACCAAATCCTTAAAAATGAGTGTTATAATGTAAAGAGACAGAGTTAGAACGAGAATTTACCTTGAATTTGATATTGAAAAAGAGTAACTGGATAGAGTGTATGAGAGAGTTTGAGTTTTTGAAAGAAAGAAAAATGGGAAATAAACCTATTTCTCTCCTTCTTAAACTGCTGAGGTGCCACTATAGCGGCCCACTTCCCACTGCAATGGGAGCCAGGCCATGGGGGGATGGGGAATTTTATTTACTTTAATTTCTATTGTGTGGTTTTGATATTGATGAGTCCTATGTTAATTTTTTTCTCATATACCTTGTTGTAAACAATTATTTCAATAAAAGTTGACTATGACATAATAATAAGAGAGAAACCCCTCATCTCATGGCTAGGACTACCTATGTAGATAGGATTAGATTCATAGTTCAAGTTAGGGATAGGTATATGCTTATAGTTACTCTTTACTTTGTGGTGATGAATTATATGTATAAATATTAGTTAATTCTACTGTAAGGCTAGTAAGTGATGCTGAGAGTTAATGCCCTGATATTACACTGACCTCATATTTCTTTCTACTATTGTTGGAGAACAAATGACGGGTAAATTGATATTTACTATAATAAACTGTCCAGTTGTTACTAATGGATGCTAACTTTGAACTTATCAAGGTGTTTGTAAGATTCCTATTTGATAAACTCAAAAGTAAAATTTTGAACAAAAAATTTTAGGGGATATTTACTGCCTCCATCCGACCATAATGAACACTTCCAGCTGCAACAATAATTAGGCTACTATATTGTAAAGCCGACAATCATATCTATACGTTAAACATTTTTTTCTTTTTGTATTAAAATAAATTATTTTACATCCTCTACCTAGAAACACCCTAGGGTTGTCCTTATACATGAAAACGACATGAATAGAGAGAGAGGCAATTTCTAGAAGGCTAGTTCAACAATAGATTCATGGAATCTTTGTCAGGAATTGGAGAACCTCATAAGGAAATGAGATTGTATGCTTCCATAACACCAGTTAGGATCCTATGTAGTTAGGTTTAGTTTAGTAGTACACTATGATTAGAAAGCGTATTCATGAAATATATTGATGGAAGATATCATGTTTAGACTTGGGCATGGTGTTTAGCTGAATAAAGTGTAGTAAATAATGCGAACATGAATTTTATCAAATGTAAATATAACTGATTAAATAAATTTATTTGATGTCTACATGTTGTTATATCATTCATGATAACTGGGTAACAATGTATGGTTGGATAGAAATTGATAAATTGAGGTAAACTTGCATTAATCCGGTGTTAATGTCATTGAATTATATATGCTATTGATAATTTGTATGAGTGATATAATCTCTTAGGTTAAAACATGTAATGATGCATGTTAATATTCTAGCCAAGCAGATTTTGAGGAGTTTTGATATAAACCGACTAACTATGATATCAGAATAAGTTAGGAGTTGGGAAGTAGAATAAGTTCATATTATGATGAAAGGTTGTGGTATAAGAATAGGTATGGAATTTTTTAAAGAATAATGTGTGCTCAGTATCAAGTATAAGAAACTAAAGGAAGTTGTATAAATGAATATAAGCCCTATATTATCATCAAATAGGGGTTAGAATCGATTGGTTTTGGGTATGTCTTTGATTATATATTTCTTAGTCCACTTGACACAATAATTGTTGAGAAGTTTTCATTTGATAAGTTCTAATGTGTTGACACCCAAACCTCCTGATATCTAACTTGGGTTGCTATTTGATTAATTAATATTTTCTGATTTTTTTTCAAATATTAAATTTATTTATATAAGTATATATACATTTAAACCATTAGTCATACACTTTACTATTTTTGAAATATCTTAATTTCAAAAATTTCAAGTTTATTATTTATTATCATTATTAATTACATAGACAGTTTGTATATATACATACTTTATCTAAATAATGCCTCATTTTTAAGTATATAATTTTTAATAAATTTTCTTACTTCATTTATAATTAATTTCAAAATAACATTGTTATACAATATTAAAAATTATTAAATTACTATTAATTAATTTTATTATTTAAATAACATCCTAATTTTATTTAACTTTTCTCTAATTCATTTAAATCTTGCCAGTTTTCATCCAATAAATATCAATGTTAGCCTAAATTGAGTATAACTTGGCTCAATTATTAAGCCCCAAATCATTTAACCTAATCCCACGATCCAATTTTAATCAAAATCTGTCCCACTTTAACTTTAATCGTAGTTGATATCATAGATAAATGGTTGAGATCAAACCTTATATTCGTTTCCTTTCCCCTAACCCTCTAAATTTCTTAACCTAATCTCACTCTTTCCCAAAACCAGCCGCTAACCCTATTCAATTTTTCTTGCTGCCATCTCCTCTGCTCCAAAGTCGCCATCACCGTTGTCACTATGCAGCAACCATGTAGTAGGCAATACCACCATGGTGTCATCCTCTCTTAGTCTCTCACCTATCCTCTCTATCAAAAACTCACGTCGTATCCTACAGTAGTTTTTTATCTTTCACTTTCCCCCTTTCTTTTACCATCTCTCCCACCTCACTACCCTCATCTTTTCACAATTGTTTCCTTCGTTAACTAAGAAGAACTTCACAAATTAACACTATGAAACAACCCCCTATACTATTACCTATCCAAATACCATGCTCTCCTCTACTCAAAAAATCCAAAAATCCCTAAATTTCTCTCCTCTCGTATGAAATTTTAAAAATCTAACAAGGTAGATATCCACACATGGAATGTCAATGGTTTCACAAGTTGAGTTCCAAATATTAACAAAAAGTGAAATCATTAGCTCCAAATGTATTTAGCTTTGAGGTTTTAATATTAAACTCATCTTCGGTGTGATAATTTGGTATTTGTTTTGTGTTCAATTGATCATCTACACTCATGATTTCTTTTCAGGTAGATTTGGAGACTCAATTTAATGTGAGTTTAGTGTTAATTTTTATTAAATAAGTGTCCATTTGAGCTCTTCTATATATGTATTATACAAATCATCTTGGATTTGTGTTCCTTATTTTGGTTTTTGTTCTCTTGATTAAGCCATATGTTCGTATTAGTTTTGTTCTGAGTCTAAGCATTGTGTGATATCTTCTCTCCCACTTAAATATAATTTGTAACAATTTTGTATGCTAACACCGATTATGAATCCTACTTGATTTTAATTAGGACAATTGCACATGTTTAAAAATGATAATTTGAGCCTTTGGTTTAATTTGGGTAGCTTGATACTTAAAACGATTATGGTAAGCTTTAACGCAATCGGATGAATTACTTTACTTTAAGGAGTATTGTACGGATGAATATTATGACATATTTGAAATTATATGACAGATCCATTACTTGTTTATTTAAGGTAAATTTAGACTCATTTTACACACAATTCGTTGAAATGCCCCAAGTGTTAGCCCTTAGAAATTTCTTGAGCTTTGAGCTCACTATCCTATTGGTGACTCATCATACTCATCTAGGGACCTAAGTTGTCACCAAATCAGTGTGTAATTCACTAAGTTTTACTCTGAGTATGAGTGGCTCACTACGAGTCGTAAGACCATGCGAATTGTGTCCCTTCTATATTCTCGCTTATTCGATTCACATTTTTTTCTTATCTACGAATCTTATTACTTTATCACCTAGATAATAAATAATTAAAAAATAATTGAGTTGCGTGTTTAGTTAATTTATTATTTTTCATATTTAAACACTAAGTTAATATTAAGTTAATAAAAATAATTAATCTTTATGTATCACATATAATCCACACATAATATATGAATTTTGTCTGGACCTATATTTGTGGATCTCAAAAGGTGCGTAACACCTTCCTTCGAGGTAACATGAACACTTGCTTGAATTTTTGGTGATGTAGGCTAATAATTAAATAATTTCTAATTAATTTAGAATAGTGCCATAACGCATCTCAATTCATTAGGTGGTGATTCTTCTCTTTTAAACCATCCTAAAAAGAGTTATCACATTGAATTTTACTTTATGCAAGATCAATGGGGTGCAATAAGATGTAATAAGTAGACAATTATTTATGTATGAGTTGTAGGTTATGGTTGCATTGGAGTTGAGGCTCGGTTTGATTGTATATGTGCTCATCAAATTAATATGGTTTTATTAGTTTCAAGTCATACTTGTAAATGATTCTAATTTGGTTACAAAGTGCAATTATTGGTTTATAATGAAATTATTATAGAAATTGTACTTAGGACTAGTACATGGTTATTATTGTAAATTGTTAGATACTAAATATATAACGACTGCATTTATGGTTTAAGGTGATATACGGGTAGGGATATTGGAATAAGGATAGTATAACGCTTGTTTGGAATAAGGGTGGCAAAACACTTAATGTCTGGTATGACTGGTAAATGGACTAAGTTCATCCCCTGTAGCTCCATGTCATTTTCTGCATTTCTACACTCTTTTGGCATTTAGAGCTTTCCCACGGCTTTCCCAAGTTATTTATGACTTGTTGAAGTTGATGTTTTAGTTACCAAGTATTTCATTTGGTTTTAGAGACAATTCAATGTTTTAAAGTTTTCACTGTTAGGAATTGAGTATTGGGTGTAAACTTTAGGTTAAGTGCCTCATATGCAAATTCTAACAATTTCTTAGATCTAGAACATTGATTTGCTAGACTAGGGAGAACCTTGGTTTAAGTCCCAAAGACTTTGGACTATTAAAAAAATATTGGTTAAAAGTCCCTTGGTTGTGGAGTCCATATTTCATCAAAAAAACCTTATTTGGAAATTTTGATGGCGTCGTTAAGTCTAGAATGTTAAATTTGGTAGAGTAGAATAGTTTGTTTTTGTTTATATGATTTTGAACGAATCCCGAGGGTATGACTGAATACTTGGCAAACTTGTAAGTGAAAGGTGCAGCTTCAACTAGTGCAGGCCAAGAACTGGCCTTTGCATCCGTGAGGCTTGAACCACATTTTCAACGTCTAAGTTCATTGGTCATCGTATTCTCAAGTCCGTAGGCTACAATTGCAAAGATCAAAGTGAGTGATCATTGAATTTGCAAGCATGCCTCTACATTTGCAATGAGTAAGCTGGGTCAAGTATAGCTTGGGTCAAGTATCGCAATTATGATGGGGTTTCCGCAATCACGATAAAAGGACCCTTGGTGGTTTTTAAGGATGTGGAACCCAATTTATCTCCATGATTCTAAAGTATAAAGACCAATAAATACCCTGGAAAGCTAAGAAGTGTGGATATTGATCATTGGGTGTTCGAGGTGAGTTGGAGACGTTGTTTTGGTTATTCTCTCACCTTTAATTTTATAAGTTACCATTAATTTTTGTTTAATTTTTTTATTTAAATCCAAATCAGTAATTCACTTTACAAGCTGATTTAAGATTTGATTCTGCTTGGATTTCACCTATTTTTGTGGATACATAATCCTTGAGACCAGAGGGACGTTTTGATAGTTTCACACTTGTGATTTTGCAAGCAAGCCCCACATGAGATTTTTAACTTGATTTTGGACCCTGGTCATTTTTATGCAATATGGCCATTGTTATTGTCATATTAGCACGTATATTATTATATTGATAATGTGGCACCATGCGGAGGCTTCTCAAAAGGGTAAAGTTCTAATCTAGTAAACTTATCGAGTTTTCAATGCATCCAGGTAGGTTGGGCTTACTTTCTTTTTAGATTAAGCTTTATTATGATATCACTGTAGTGTATTTCTAGATATTGGTAGGGTTTTATGACTTGGTTGCGTTCTTAGTGACTTTGGATTATTTAGCCTCTTAGAAAGCCATTTTACGTAGAGTTTGGACTCATTATTCTCCTTTGTATTACGTTGTTATCTCAAGCCTAGTTTTAAGTTATTTAATATTTAGTAGTGGACTTCGAAGGCTTAGACTATTTTAGGGTAGAAACTCATCTTAATATGAATTTTGGGGGATCAGTTAGGTTATAGTTAGAATATATTTAGTTTAATTTATTCATCACGCATAATTATTTTTTATTATCGAAATTGGTGTAATAAAGTAGATATCACTTATTTCCATGACTTTACATTATTTTCTCACATTTATTATACTTTTATTATGATTTGGTTTACTCAATCGATGATGCCTACTGAAAATCCATTATTTTGGTACTCATGCTACACTTTTGCATCTTTTTCTTATGCAGATCTTAGCATGAGTAACCGACACTAATATTATATCCAACTTTTTTTGTGATTTAGAGATAGGGTAAACTTTCAGAGATGGAGCAGATCCTCTCTCCTTGGCCTTTATTTTAGATCTGGAGCAATTATTGGATTGGGACATTCAATCCTTAGCCAACTTAATGGTTTTATTTGATAGTTTAGATCCCAAGAGGATTCTTTCTAATTTTGAGGCTAGATTTATCTTGATGGAGTATGTTTGGGATCTTTAATTTGAGAATAGTAGACTTTATGGCATTTGTGGTCAGGTGATGAGGAGTGAGTCTAGGTAGGATACCTTTAATTCTAATGGTATTCTGAGGTTTGATGGATGTATGTGTGTTCTAAAGGTTACAGATCTTATTTAGTCGATATTGTGGGTGGCTCAAAGCTCCCAATATTCTATTCACCCTAGGACATCTAAGATGAATAAAGATCTAACGCAGCATTATTGGTGGAGTAGGATGAACAAGAATGCAACTTATATTATAGCTTAATGTTTTGTTGTACGAAGGTAATGGTTGAGAACCATAAATAGAGTGGATTGCTTTATAGACTATCCTCTTGAGTGGAAATGGGAGTGGATTATTATGAACTTCATGAATGGGTTTCCTCACACGTCTCATTTTTTTTACAATATTTGGGTCATAGTGGATTGGTTAAACCAATTAGCTCATTTTATTCCTATTCAGTTTTCTTTCAGTGCTGAAAGATTAGCCCATAACTATGTTCATGAGATAGTTTTCCTTCATGGAGTACCTATGTTCATTATTTCAGATAGAGGCTAAGTGTTCACTTTTAGCATCTAGAGGACATTTCAGGAGAAGTTAAGTACTCAGGTTTATCTTAGCAATGGGTTTTACCCCCAGACCAACGATCAGTCAGAGAGAACTATTTAAGTTTTGAAAGATATGTTTCACATGTGTGTGATGGACTTTAAAGGCCAATAGGAGCAGTACTTAGCTTTAGCAGAATTTTCCTATAATAAGAGCATTTGAATATTAAGACGGTACTATTTAAGGCATTGTATAATAGGGGTTTTCAATCTATAATTAGTTGGTTAGGGACTTATGAGGTTAGTCCTTATGGTACAAACTTTCTTTGTGAGTCTTTGGATAGGTGGAGATGATCTAGGATAAGTTATTGGTAGTTTAGAGTAGGCAAAAGAGTTATACTGACCTTAGGCTCAGTTATATTAGGCCATTTGAGATTGTTCAAATATCACCCATGAAAGATGTAATGAGGTTTGAGAAGAGGGGAAAGCTTAGCCTCAGGTATATTAGGCCATTTGAGATAGTTCAAATATCGCCCATGAAAGATGTAATGAGGTTTTAGAAGAGGGGAAATCTTAGCCTCAGGTATATTAGGCCATTTCAGATAGTTCAAACTGTTAGACAGGTATCCTATGAGTTGGCCTTGCCCCCATACTTTTCAACTGTTCACTCATTTTTTTGTGTATCCATGTTGCAGTGCTACATTCCTGATAAGTCATATGTGCTTCTATGAGACTCGATTCAGTTAGATGATAGGTTGACCTTTGTGTAGAAGTTAGCTTCTCTATTGACCAGGGATTTCATGTGGATGGTTAGGCGGATGCACTCTAGAGAGACTTTAGTAAGGACACCATCCAATCAAGAAGTCTACTTGAGAGATCGAAAGTAAGACACTGGTGTAGTATCCGTACAAAATTAAACTTCAGGTACATCTTGACTCTTTACTTTGTGGATGAAATTTCTTTAGAATTAGATATAGTAATGACCCTTCAGTTTTTGTTCTGTATTTTGGTACTATTTTGGTGTTTAGAGCTTTCCCACATCTGCTCCAAGTCACTTATGACTTGGTGGAGCCAACAATTCAGTTATCGTGCAGTTCATTCGGTTTTTCAAGAGAATTCCTAGTTTTGAAGTTTTTGCTCTTAAGAATAGGTATAAGCCTAGACTATAGGTAAAAGACCTCACATGCCAATTCTAACAGATTTTTTTAATCTAAAATATCAATTTTAGGCTTGGGGGAACCTTAGTTTAGGTACCAAGGCTTCTAGATGTATTTAGGCTATTAGGTGAGTTTTGGTTAAAACAACCTTGGGGTGTGGGACCTATATTTCATTAAAATAACTTCAGAAGGAATTTTCAAAGGTGCCATTGAGTCCTAAATGTCAAACTTGGTAGGGTAGCTAGTTTATTTATGTTCATAAGATTCTAAAAAATTCCCAAGGGTCTGGTTAGAAACTTAGGAAACTTGCCAAGTTGTTGCCGCAGCTTCTACTAGTGTAGGACAAAAATGGCATGTATGTTCACAAGTCTTCCGTCACGTTAATGAAAGCCAAACTCATTGTTCATCAGATTCGTGAGGCCATGAGTTGCAATTGCAAAGACTAAAGTAATTGTTCATTGCATTCATGAGACGACCTCTATGTTTACAATGAGTAAGTCGGGTAAAGCATTGTGTTTGCGATGGGTCCCTACAATTACGATGAAGGGGCCCCTGGCAGCAATTAAGCCAATGGTTATTCTCTCACCTCTACTTTATAAGTTACCATTACTTTTGTGTTTAAATTTTTTTATCTAAATCCAAATCCCTAGTTTACTTTACAAGATGATTTAAGGTTCATTTGTTCTCCGATTTCACCTACTTTTTAGGATAAATAACTATTGATCCTAGATGGATGTTTTGATAGTTTCAAAGTTGTAATTTCATAAACGGACCCTGCATGGGATTTTTTGCTTGATTTTGATCCATAGCATTTTTATGCAATATGAGTATTTTTATTCTCATGTTAACGTATAGATTATTATTTTGATAGCATAGAATTATGCTGAGGCATTTCATAAAGAAAAAGCTCAAATTTAGTGTACTTTTTGAGCTTTTGGTAGTGTTCAGGTAGGATAGGCTTACTTCCCTTTTATATTAAGCTTTATTCTGATATTGATATGGTATTATTATAGCAATGGGTAAGGTTTTATGACTTGGTTTCATGATTAGTGACCTCTGTATTATTTACTCACTTAGATACCCATTTTAGGTAAAGATTGGGGTCATTCTTCCTCCTTGGTGTAAGGTTGTTATATCAAGCCTAGTTTTGACTTATTTAATATTTAGTAGTGGGACTTCATAGACTTAGACTAGTTTTGGCTAGAAACTTATCTTTATATGAATTTTTGAGATTAGTAGTGGGCCCACCAACCTTTTTTAGGTCAAAATCTAAATTAGCCCCTCTTAGACTTGGGAGGTTTTATCTAACTACCATAGAATAATTCTTTATCCTTAGAATGATTTAGACACCTTTCCTACCTTTGGCTAAATTTGTGACCTTGTACTTATTTACAAGTTCCAGTTCACGTCCGATAATTGTGATTCTTATGTGATACTTTAATATGATGGTATAATACTCTAATTTTGATTCAAGTCTGACATGTATAATCTGTTTATGACATTATTATGATGATACCGCTCTCTAGTTCCAGTTCAAGTCTGGCATTACTGTTTAAAGAAAATCTCTATGGTTTTGTTGTTGTTCACTTTATGATTTGATTATTCATAATCTTATCTTTTTTTACATCTATCAGGCTAATGGGGGATCTATTAGGTTTTTTCCTCATTTATTTGCACTTTCTATGCTTATGGGGGCCAACTAATGTAATACCATAAATCTGGTACCCGGAATGCTACATGTTGCTCATAATCCCGAAGGACCACAAGCTAACACATAGTGATATTTATAACTGAGCCCTGAATAATAATGGTGATATCGTAAATGCAGAAACATGAACTAAAATGCCATAAGGTTCAATACTGATACAAAACTAAAATTATGATATAATAATACCAAAACAACTTAAATAACCGTCTAAACATATTGTAGTCTGAAAGCCTCTAAAAGTGAACTTTTTGAATAAAGAGTTGATGGGACAATCCCTCAACTAACCCCATCTGCTAAAATAAACTAAGTACTGAAAGATTAAAATAATCAAATAATAAAATACTCAAATGATGAGGACTCACTGCTCACTCTAACTGTTGAAATTAAAATGCTACTAATACTCTAAAGTGTGTGCATTTGAACCTATGGTATAAAACACCATAGCACAAATGCGTCAGTACGATTGAATGTCCTTATATGCAAGTGAGGTAGTCTGAATGCAATGGTTCATATGCATGAACAATAATATCTGACTGAATAATATGAACGTGAGAATACATGTATGAATACGAAATTGTATCTGAGATAGTGACAACACTGACTCATAAATTCTGATAATGTGGATTTACTGATATCTGGATACTAATACTGGGATACTAAAAGACTAAGTCTATTGAGTAGTGAGGAACTGATGTCATATTACTGATAAAGGAATGACTCTTTTTGATAGTTCTAATTATGAAGAACAAGTCTGATTGACTGTATCTGATAGTCCTAAAATTTGAATACTAGTAACATGAATTTTGTATAATTAATATACTATTAACTGGGTGACTGTGTCTAGTAGCCCTGATTTGGATAGAACTAGTTGAGTTTCGTAATGAGTTGAGCGACTGTATCTGACAGACCTGAAAATATAGAACTGAATTGACTTCTATTACTAAGACTGTGGGAGGTAATCATCTAACCGATATGCCCCAAAACTGAACTGGTGGGGTCCATCCTGTAACCCCATCTAGAAGGGTGTCAGTAAGTGCCACGGGTATAGACAAGCTGTGAGTAAACCCTCTCTAATAGGGAGCTCTTCCGTCAACCCCTTCTAGTGGGAAAAACTCAAATGAGGTGTCTAATCCCTCAACTCATAGGGTACATCTCGGCCTACGCTGGCTATGTAGTTCTGGAACACAAGGATTGCTTCTAAGGATCACACCTTTTACTGTCTAATAGGTGAGTCCCCATCCTTGGGTTCACTTAGTATTGAACCCTACTCCCAACTGAATAGACACTGAACTTATTTAAACTTAACTGACCTATTAGTAATAGTATCTTTTAGTTGATTTGAACCGAGTTCACTAAATTTCATTGACTGACTGAATACTATTGAGATCGGATAACCTACTGAGATTACTGAGATTACTGAGTTTTCCTGAGTTATGTAACTGACTGAATTCTGATGATCATGGCTTGAATGGGAGTATCGTGAAAACTGACACTGGCTCAAGGCACACATCTAAATTGTCGAGTACAAGTACTCCCAGGACTCGATAGCATGAAACTGACAAGATTTTATGCTTCATGAATACATAACCAATATCAACAATTCATAATACAATAAATTAGGGATTTCATGAAACACATGGTTGTCATAATGTTGTACATGGATGGAATTGCATATAGACATGTCATACTTTCATCAACCTAATCTCAGGAACATTCCATCAAATACTCATAATGCACACCATATCACGGAAGTCAGTCTTGGTCATAAGGGTAAAGCATGTATTTATTATTTGAGTCATAATTGAGCTATAACACCCAATTTCTATCCTCTTGTAAATTTTGTCAAACACCCTATATGCAAAACTTAGGGCATAGGTGAAATCATCAAATTACACATCATACACAACTCAACTCATGGATTTCATCATGTATTCTAACGTAGTTTTATGAAAATACATAAAGATTCCAACTTGAAAATCATACAACAAGAAACATGGTTACAAACAACCCACAACATAAATATCATGTTTTATAATTTGAAAGAGGGTTCTTGGACTTCATGGATGAAAGGAATCCAGAAATCAACACTTGACATACCTTAATTCCTAATTTTACAAAGATTGACGGAGAGATTCTTGAATTTGTTTATTGAATTTGAATCCTTAATTGAAAACCCTAACTTGTTCTTGAGAAAAACTTGAGAGAAACTTTATATTTTGGATGAAATATGACTGAATCACATGTTATTGGGTTTATCTAAGAATGGCAAGTTGACCCTTTTTCCCTTAAAATACAGACATTTAATGACTAAAAACTTGGTACCGACGCTACAAGTGACGTGGTGCATTGATGGCTGCGACATGATACTCGATGCATCGCTCCATGATTGTGTTGAGCCTTAGAAGTTTTGGTTCTGGTATCCTGCACAAATATTGACCAACGCGATTGGTGATGCGGCTCAACATGATCACGTTGGTCCACTATTTTGGGACTTTGAACATGATCTAAACGTGTTCTGAAAAATCTAAAACTTGTCCGAAAACACCTATTGATCTTCCTGATCATGAACTAATAAAAATACAGACTATTAAAGGATGTTAAGATGGCGAAATAAGATTGACAACTTTCGAAGGCCAATAATAGGCTAAGTCTGGGAACCTAGCTAGAATTTTCTAAGTCTGGGACCCCTTGACAAGCTTAAAGGACAGAATTAAGCTTTAGGATTTTTATGGTGTCTTATAATATCTCCCCCTTGAGAACATTTTTCCTCGAATGAGACTGACTGAGAAGGAAGAAAAGATAAACTGACGTACATACTGAACATGGACAACTGGAACATGATTTCATGACTGACATGATCGTAAATTGAATGTATCATACTGAACATGCATATCTAATGCATGGTTAACTATTTTATGAATGCATAAGTGAATATGTAATGGTAATTGATACCAAGTTTATCATGGAAATTTGATCATGAAACTAGATAAATTCAAGGGAGACTATTTCCTTAAATTGAAAATGCTAATGATTCTGAAATTAATTACTAGATATGCAAGAGCGGAAAAATATGAATGTAACTGAGTCTTGAACGTAATACATGAGTTGGATATCATGATCTAAACTGAGTATCTTGAATATGCGGCTTACGACTGAGGTCATAGTTTTAGGGTCAACTTATAAGTACCCTTTTACTCCAAACTGGATTCATTACTAGAAGAGATAATGGAATGTTTTATGTGATGAGAGTTTGGGGAATTATCATGTATCTCCCCCTTGGGACACTAGGTCCCTCAAAGAATACTGATTTACTGAGATACTAAGGAAAACTAGGGCGATGTATAAGGCACCTACGAACTGAATCATGGTTGGATATCCGACATCTAAAGCTAATACAAAGTTATTAGACCTTACATACTGCAAATAAGACTACTGAAAAGATTTACATAGGTGCTGAGCACGAATGCATAAATATATACTAACTTCATCTGATTAACTGAATAACTTATATCTGAATACTAGGTGTGTAATACTGAACTATACTTAGTATGGATAGCTAGACTGAGACTATAGGGTATTATACATAGGAGGTAATGACTAACTAGGTAACATGAGGTAACTGAGCATGAGTGAGGGAAACTATATTACCTTAGGAACACAAGACCAGGCGTCTAATCATGATTCAGAAACATTCTTTAAATTGAGGTACTGTAATACTAATAACTGAGTAACTGATGGTCGTATGCTATGGTCGGGTAATCTTTAAACTGGACTGAGTTTCTGATCTGACTAATAGACTAGGACTGGGACTGAGATTGTAGCTAAGATGATAATTGAGATTGTAACCATAACTAAGATTGTAATTAAGACTAAATGCTGGTTTTTTATAACTGAGGGTTAGACTGGCATGGGAGTACTGAATTCTGATGGCTAAGTAACGAATAGCTGAAAGACATGGTTCTGTAAGAGTATTTGAGTCCTTTACTGAATATTTATTACTGAAATAACATTGTAATTGAGGCCTGCGGAATAGAATATTAACACTACAGATTCACCGAGGGATCTAAACTGAGTGTATATGTGGCATAATCTGAATTTGACTAAAAACTAGGAGTGAATTCATGAATCATGTGGGCTAAGCATACTGTAAAACATGACATAAGTGCATGAGACATAAGCTGCACGAACTAGGTTTGGAATTTCTAAATTTGTGGAACATGATATACAACATAGGATAAACTTGGACTCCTCATACGAGGAACTTGAAAAACATATTATTCTATGAAAAATGCAAGGATATAAGTTGTATTCATGGGACTAAAATGGAAAGGATGCGTAAGTATCGTGATGTTTGAAGTATAAAACTTTGCACTGAGATAGGAATGGGTCGGAAATCATTTTCCCTTACGGATTTCCTACACATACTAGTATTACTACTGGAACTTGAAGGCTTGAATTTCAGAGATATCATAATCGGACAATTCTTGTATACCTGTCAGGCTGTGTTAGACTGACTCACTAGGGTAGGGACTAGAAAAAGGTCCTATTAATATTTATCTGACCTTAAAGTTGATTGCTATGCAAAGAGTTACCAAAAAAAAAGCTTCTGAATCTGAAGAAATGTGAACATGTAAATGAGGGATCTGTAACATAACAGTGGTTGCATTAGGAGGACTTTCCTGATCCTATTGGGACTAAATTATATAGAGTTTGTTTGGGCGTTACCCACTGATAGCGCTGGAATTGGCACTCTGCTGATTCTGGGGACCGGACTGAGTTGACAGACGATCGTGCTTACTTTTAGAGCCAGTCCTAGGAAAATATCAATCCTTGTTACCTGTCTCGCCACATCCAAAACACACATCACTACCGGCTCTACATATACCCTTATGATGCTTACCACACTCTTCACAAAGTGGATGAGTAAAAACCCTGCTCTCACTACCCTGGACCTTGGAGCCTGGTACCTCATCTCTATGATCATTTTTGAACTTTGGTACTGGTTCACTAGCTGATTATAGAACTGGGACTAAAAACTTATATCTATGCTGAGAACGGTTACCACCCTTCAACCCTGGCTGAGAAAAACTATAACTACTAGTTCTAGCCCTCTTATTTTCTCTTTCCTTCTTCTTAAGTTTCTTCTCCTCAATCTGTTGAGCATGGATCATAAGCCTAGATATGACCATCTCCATAATCATTATCGCAATCCTTCACTCCTTAACCACTCTACCTGATATACCAGACACAAACTTATTTATTCTAGATCTACTGCCTGGTACTACATGAGGAGTGTATCTGGATAACTGAGTGAACTTGAGGGAGAATTTTTTACACTCATGCTACCTCGTCTGAGGTTGATGAACTCTAACACTTAGGTTTCTTTATCCTTTAGGGGAAAGAATCTACTTAAGGAAGCCGTAGAAAACTCTTCCCATTTAATGGGCTCTGCATCTGCACCTCTGTCTACCTTTCACTACTTAAACCACATATAGGATACATCTTGTAGTTGATAGGCGGTTAACTCTGCACTCTTAGTGGAAGTCACTCCTATGATATTTGCGACTTTCTGAACCTGGTCATGGAACTCCTGTGAATCCTTTTTAGACTTAGAACCAGAGAATAGGGGAGAATTTATTTAGCTGAAGTCCTGAATCATGGTTGAAGCAGAATTATCCACTGGGTTGATCAGAACAGGAGCTGCCAGGTTATTCTGAGCTATGACTAAATTGGCTAGAGTAATGAATGTAGTTCTGAATTTTACATGAGAGACGTGCTCATCCAGAGGATCTGCTTGGACGGGCTGAGGTGCTAATTAATTCCCTGTTCCTCCTTCGTTAACCCTTTTGGGAGGTATGTTCTAAAAATTGAAGAGAAAAAGGGATTAAACTGAGATTTTGACTGGAGCTCATGCTAACTCGCATGACATGAACACTAAAAAGAGGGAAATTGTTCGTAAAATATCTCACAGCCTCCTGCACATAAGTATGGTGCACAACACACCCATGTATATCACTCTACTAGATGCAGCTTTTCAAACTTCCTAAGATACTTTTCAACCTTAGGCTCTGATACCAAGTTTGTAACGCCCCAAATCTAGTACCCGAAATGCTACACAATGCTTATAATCCTGAGGGACCACAAGCTAACCCATGACTGATATCTATGACTGAGTACTGAATAGTAATGGTAATATCATAAATGCAAAAAAATAAACTAAAAGGCTAGAAGGTTCAATACTAATACATAACTGAAATTATGGTATAACAATACCAAAATAACTAAAATAACTGTCTGAACATGTGGTAGTCTAAAAGCCTCTAAAACCGAACTGTCTAAATAAAGAGTTGATGGGATAATCCCCTAACTAACCCCATCTGCTAAAATAAACTAAGTACTAAAAGAATGAAATAATCAAATAATAACATCCTCGAATGATAAAGACTCACTACTGACTCTGACTGTTGAAACTAGAATGCTACTGATACTCTAAAGCGCGTACTTCTGAACCTATGGTATAAAACACCATAGCACAAATGTGTCAGTATAATTGAATGTACTGGTATGCAAGTAAGCTAGTCTAAATGCAATAGTTCATATGCATGAACAATACTAACTGACTGAATAACATAAATATGAGAATACATGCATGAATACAAAACTGTATTAGAGATCCTGATAACAGTGACTCATAAATTCTAATAATGTGGATTTACTGGTATCTGGGTACTAATATTGGGATATTGAAATACTATGTCTATTGAGTATTGAGGAAATGATGTCATATTATTGATAAAGGAATGACTCTTTCTGTCAGTTCTGTTTACGAAGAACAGGTCTGATTGACTGTATCTGATAGTCCTAAAATCTAAATACTGGTAACATGAATTTTGTATAATTAATATACTATTAACTAGGTGACTGTGTCTAATAGTCCTGATTCTGATGGAACTAGCTGAGTTCCGTACTGAGCTAAGCGACTGTATCTGACAGTCCTGAAACTGTAGAACTGAACTGAGTTCTATTACTAAGACTGGATCCAAAACTGAGACTGTGGGAGGTAATCATTTAATCGACATGCCCTAAAATTGAACTGGTGGGGTCCAACCTATAACCCCAGATAGAAGGATTTCAGTACCATGCCACGGGTAAAGATAAGTTGTGAGTAAACCCCCTCTGACAGAGAGATCTTCCGTCAACCCTTTCTAGTGGGAAAAACTCAAATGAAGTTTATAATCCCTAAACTCGTAGGGTACATCTCAACCTACCCTGGCTACGTAGTTTTGGAATAGAAGGATTGCTTCTAAGGATTACACCCTCTACTGGCTAATAGGTGAGTCCCTATCCTTGGGTTCACTCGGTGCTGAATCCTACTCCCAACTAACGAGATATTAAACTGATTTAAACTGAACTGAACTATTATTGATAGTATCTTTTAGCTGATTTGAATAGATTTCACTAAATTTTGTTGACTGAAGGAATACTACTGAGATCGAATAACTAACTGAGATTACTGAGTTTTCTTGAGTCATGTAACAGACTGAATTCTAATGATCATATCTTGAATGGGAGTATCGTGAAAACTGACATTGGCTCTAGGCACACAACTAAATTATCGGGTACAAGTACCGCCAAGACTCGATAGCATGAAACTGGTAAGACTTGACACCTCGTGAACACAACCAATATCAACAATTCATAATACAATAAGTTGCGGATTTCATGAAACATATGGTTGTCATAATGTTGTACATGGATGGAATTGCATTTAGGCAAGTCATACTTTCATTAACCTAAT
The DNA here is from genome assembly GCF_002878395.1 of Capsicum annuum. Taxonomy (NCBI): domain Eukaryota; kingdom Viridiplantae; phylum Streptophyta; class Magnoliopsida; order Solanales; family Solanaceae; genus Capsicum; species Capsicum annuum. The sequence continues at coordinate 143,980,775 of NC_061116.1, read as the reverse complement.
CTCATGAATATTCCATCACACACTCATAATGCACACAATATCATGGAAGTCAGTCTTGGTCATAATGATAAAGCATGTATTTATTATTTGAGTTACAATTGAGCTATAATACCCAATTTCTATCCTCCTAGCCATTTTTTCAAACACCCTACATTCACAACTTAGGGCATAGGTTAAAACATCGAATTACGCATCATAAACAACTCAATTCATGGATTTCATCATGCATGCTAACGTAGTTTCATGAAAACACATAAAAATTCCAACTTAGGAATCATACAATAAGATAAAACTGGTTACAAACAACCCACAACATAAATATTATGTTTTATAATTTGAAAGTGGGTTCTTGGACTTCATGGATGAAAGGAATCCATTAATCAACACTTGACATACCTTAGTTCCTGATTTTACAAAGATTGACGGAGAGATTCTTGAATTTGATTATTGAATTTGAATCCTTAATTGAAAACCCTAAATTGTTCTTGAGAGAAACTTAAGAGAAACTCTATATTTTGGATGAAATATAGTTGAATCATGTGTTATTGGGTTTATCTAAGGATGGAAATTTGACCCTTTTTTCCTTAAAAACGCAGACATTTAATGACAAAAAATTGGGTGCCGATGCTATAAGCGACGCAGTGCATTAATGGATGCGATGCGATACTTGACGTGTCGTGCCATGATTACGTCGAGCTTCAGAAGTTTTGGCTCTAGCTGGCTGCATAAATATTAACCAACACGATTGGTGATGCGGCGCACCATGATCGCGTTGGTCCACTATTTTGGGACTCCGAATATGATCTAAATGTATTTTGAAAAATCTAAAACTTGTCCGGGAACATCAATTAACCTTCTTGATCATGGACTAATGAGATTGCCAACTTTTGAAGGCCAATAATAGGCTAAGTTTGGGAACCTAGCTAGAATTTTCTAAGTTGGGACCCCTTGACAAGCTTAAAGGACTGAATTAGGTTTTAGGATTTTATGGGGTCTTACAAATAGCTTATAGTTAGACTATATTTTGTTTGATTTATTCAGTATGCATAATCATCATATAATACTCCATGTCTAAAAGCTACTGTACAACATACGACTTATCTTCTTAAGTCATATAAACAACATACAAGCCATATGTTAAAGTTGTACCTATGGCAATGTGGAGTAGTTGAAGTCTTATGGATATGAGTTGACCATAGAAGTCATCAAGGCATGGTATGAGTCGTATGAAGTACATTCATAAGGGTAACATTTTAGTTTCCCTAAGTTTCTATCCAGCTTACGAGTGGTGGATACAGGTCATAATGACTTATTACGAGTCATAATATATGACTCGTATCCTGACCATTAAAGGATACAAGAATCAATCCTCATGTTTTGATAGATTTAAAAGTTACTTGGACATATATTAAGTCCTCAAATAGCTCCTAGCTCTTGAACAAGTCAAAACATCCCTTAGCAATTAAGTTCTTATAAAGAATATAACCATAGTAATATTTAAATTAGCATTACTTCTATTATAGTAATAGTTTCTGAGCTAAATTCCCACCAATATATAGAAAATTGAATTATCTTTTCAACGATACCAATTTTCCTTAATATGATATCAGGGTAAAAAGTTATGGCCAAATTATTGAAGTAATATCAAAGCTTTCAATGGTTACAACTCATAGATATGACTCGTAAGCAGACCATATGAGTCGTTAGGAGGAGTCGTACCCACAACAGCAGGGGTCAAAATTTGGGTTCTTGGTGATGACTCAAGGTACGATCCATACCCAAAACTTATGAGTCGTGCCCAAACTCGTCGACACGGCTTCTAGATATTTTCCAGATGATTTCTAAGGGGTCTTTTTGGTCTTTTTCCACTCTTTTAATCCCAAAAAAATGTCGTTTCAGCCTCCAAAAAGTAGTTATAAAGCGTAAAAACTGCCCTAACCTATCATAACTTAGAAATAATCCATCACAGAGCAGAAGGGGCAATTTTTTTCTCCCTAAAAGCAACCAGGATTCATCAAATTCAAATTCAATACCAAGAAATTTATCCAAGGCTTGAACATTCAGGTATGTGGGGTATTCATCAATGGGTTCCTTCCACCCATTGAGTCCCAAAAATTCCCTTTTTATTCAAGTATGTATTTTTAATCTTCTTTTATGAAATTATCCATGTAAATCATGAATTTAATCCATGTCGTATTAGAAATTTGAATTCAAGCCATGTCAACATGTTTTCCCCATGAAAATTAGATTATTTCATTCTTTGAATTTCAACTACTCATGTCATATTCAATTCCTCCCATGACAAATTATCAAATTATGAATTAAACCATGTGAAATTGTTATCCTTCCCATTTTAATACATTTATGTATTCAAATTCAGGGACTTTATCAATTTGGTGACACATTATGTTTTGGGTCTTTAAGCTATGACTTTATATCACTATTTTAAATATTGTTATCGTATTTTTGTAGTCATTCTGTGTTGGAGGGTTATGAACACCCTATACCTATGTGTTTATTTATGTTTTAGACATTCCAAGTAATAAACCAGTCAACTCATGATTTTATAGCTATGCTCAGTTTGTTATGACAGTGATGAGCATTATCAATTTACATATTTATGATTACTTCAGACTTTGCATGCACTGTTGTTTTCAAAATATCATGGACTGAGCTTATCAGTTATAAATACATGTATCGGTTAATGTTTCAGTGTTTATTAGTTGGGAGTAGGATTTAGCATAAAGAAGGAAGTGTAGGTTCAGCGCATCCTACTTTCCAGAAACTAAGTGCCACCGTAGGATTAGGGGCCTCTCCAGAGAGTGTCCCCTCTTGCCTAATATGGGCTCAGTTTAGTGATCAATCCAGCTCAGGTTCTACTTTGATGGCAAGGATAGAACATCCCTCCTCAAAGTGGCTCAGATGTTGGACTCCATGATATCTTACATTGTTTATGTCGGTTGCATGATAGCTCCCACAGTTTCAGTCAGTCATCCGTCTATCTCAATTTAAGTTTTCTTGACTAAGTGGCTAGATTTTAGTATTTATTCAGTTATTTTACATATTATTTCAATTATTCAGATATTAAGATCATGTCAGTACATGATATACTTGGTCTTACATTCTCAATTTTACATGTTCATGTTTTCATGCTCAGCATCCATACATAATCCTTAGTTCACTTTTATAGCATGTTCAACTTTACATGAGATTTACATACAGTATTCATGTTTATGCCATTTCCCATCTTATAGAATTTTTTTTGGCTCATGATTTATAAATCTCACTATGATTTACAGTTTTCATGTATATCCATGTTTTAAGTGTATGTTTCAGCAAATAACTTATATCCTTAATTTTAAAAGTATGTTTTAAATATTTCAATAATTTAGTGCATGTCCCCATATACTCAGTACATTCCAACATACTAACCATATTTATGCATTTGTGGCTATATTCCTTTATAATGTAGGTGCCAGATGTAGTCCATACACCAGGGTCAGATAGTTCTCAGCATTTATCCAGTAAATGATGAGTTTCCATATTTTAAGAACTCCAACCTATTGCAGTTAGTGTGTTGTATTTTTTATTATCAATATGTATTTATTAGTGGTAGTTGGAGGCATGTCCCCAGCTTCTATAGTCAGTATAGTAGAGGCTTCATAAATAGTCTGTCAGAGTCATTCATGTAATTCAAACTCATTCTTTAGATTTATCGTCATGTAAACTATTATAGTACCTTATTTATTTAGATTTTCTCATTACTATGCTTCCGCTCAGCAAATTTAGCTTTTGTTTACATTATAAATCAGTTGCTCTAACCGTATATTAGTACATGGGCTATCTTGGGATCACTTGTAGTTCTAAGCACTGTGAAACATTCAGGGGGTAGTCTCAGGTTATTACACATCACTTACTCTAAAAATTGGTGTTGTAAAGTAGATATCGTCTATTTCCATGACTTTATCTTATTTTCACATTTTTATCATACTTTTGTTATGATTTAGCTCAGTCAATCGATGATGCCTACTGAGTATCTACTATTGTGATGCTCTTTCTACACTTCTGTATCTTTTTCAGATGTAGATTCAATTATGAGTCACTGCCACTGACATCCTATCCATCTTGATTTTGGGATTTGAATATAAGGTAAGCTTTTCGAGCCAAAGTTGATTCTCTCTCCTTTTATTATTTTTGGACATTTTTCACATTCAATACTACATGTATATTTTATACTATTCAGTACTCCTATTTTTAAATTTCTTAGCTCTTAAACTGACCTTACTAGGTCATAGGATATTTTTATATTCTTCCTCTCTCGCTTGATATTTGTAATGTTATAGTTTTATTGAATGCTTATGTTCAGTATTTTGTATACTTTCTACTAATTAGCCCATTACTTTATGCTCTGGGCTATGGTTTGGCTTCCTTAACTAGTGTGATAAAGTAGGCTCCATCATGACTCAAAAATTGAGTCGTGACAAGGTCATGGTTAGAAGGCAACCATAGTTCCTAGAGCATACGTGTACACTATGATTTGGATAGTTTGAGTGTTCCTTGAGTGGATTGGAGTTATTTATATTATACAGTATTTTGGCTTCCTAGAGTAAACCATTTATGTTGATCTATATTATGATCCTTATGTGGACAATTTAGTTATTTATATACTTTCAACTTTTGTATGGTTCGTTTACTTAATGATCTGGTTCTTGGTATAATGAATTGGGTGCTTTTGTAGATAAGTCTTTAATTTCCTTAATATGACTTAAAGATGATGAACTTGGTGGTTTCCCACAATGGAATGCTCAACTGATTGTACAAACTCATGTTTTGCTAGGAGTGAATAGATATGGGCTATGATAAATAAGGTTAATAAATTATTAATTGGATAATGTGGGAATAGGTAGAATTGAATGAATAGACTATAGTTACCTAGGTAGGAGACGCAGAAATTAGATGTGCTTGTGGAATAATGGTAATTTATTAATAACTGTTGTATCATGAACCTAGTGGTCATTTGTGAGATGTGATAAGATGAAATAGGTCCTTTTATCTACCTTAAACAGTTCAAGTTTTGAGTGTATATTGAAGTTAAGAGTAGTAATATGAACGAAACCAAGGGAATTCATTATTTTTATTCGTATCCCTATTTTATCTTGAATTTTTATATTATATTAATGTGATGTAACATTGGTCAGTTGATGTTGACTATCGGTATGTATGGTTCTACTGATACAACTCTTACTATATCTTTTTCGTGGTGTATTCTTCTTGCAGGATCAGTCGATGTTTCTTATATAATGTGGCTATGATCTCCAATAGCTTCTACTCATCCTATGCCTATGGTAGAAGATGAGTCTTTTGTCGTCCTATTTTCTTTAGTAGATTTTGTACATGTTGACATGACACAAACCATGGTCTGGTCGTGTCGGGCATCTAAAGTCCAACCAGGACAAGAGACCACCCACACTACCCAATCATAACCTCCCTATACTCTATGTTAGATGAATTTCGAATATATAACAAGATAAAACAATAATATTTCAAAGACATTAAACAAAATATATAATCATAATCCAACAACCTCAATCAAATATCCAATCGGTGCCAACCCTAATGCCTATACCAATACCGACACCGCCCATGCCCATAGTTGTCTGACAAAGACTCTATCCAAAATCAGTAACATCGCGACCATAACAAATCCAAAACCAAGGAAATAATAAAAATAAAAGAATTCCATAGCATGAAATAGAGCCTTCTAGAGTATGGAATCTCACCATTTCAGTCTGACTCAAAGTTGTCCCCGAATTTAAGTAACTAAGCAGAAGGAATGGTAGTATGGACGGTTCATGTATCTCATGGGGATATAGTGCCCGAAGATGGTTATCAAAGTGAATGCTAGTATGTACATAGGGATAAGATAAAATAATGCCAGTAATTCAAACCAAGGTAAATAACCATATGAAATCACATACATACATATATATCGTGTCGGGAAAGGTAACTAGGTTTAGTATGCATTTAAAACCTTTTACTTGGGTTGTGTTCCTTTTCCATCCTAAAACCACCCATGGGCTATATGATTTAGATGCCCCTACTGAAAGGGCCCCGGGGTGTGTTAGCCATATAAATCAGAGAAAAACCTGAGATTCCGAAAACACCTCCCAAAATATAAAGTATGACATAATGCACACGATCACGAAGACCAAACCTTACATTGGCAAACATGAATTTCCAATTTTCGTCCCTCCGGGACCTTCACCTTCCACGGATTTTCTAACACATCCCCCTTTAAGCCCATAGTAAAACCATTCATACCTAACCAACCATTTACCAAGGAGTCTTTTAATTAGGCATTAACCATTGGTATTGTCATACCAAAATTAGAGGTTGCAAGTCTATCCTTTTATACCATACCAAAGCCATTAAACCAATTTGACTACAAATTTTCTAGTTAAACCAAAACCATGGCCATTAAGGCCTTTCCAAACCATATAAAACCAACAAAAATAGTTTAGGTTCAATTTCCATATTATGCAATGCAAAAGTTTCAAGGAAAGTCATACTATGTGACAAAACCATCCTTATTGGCATTTTAACAAACATGTTGAGGGCATATAATTTTAAAAATCAAAACCAAGTATCAATTGACCATTCTCATGCAACCACATTTTTAAACCATAATTGTAACATAAAAAATCATAAGTAAAACATGTGAAAACATTATCCAACCATAAAAAAACAAAAAAACCCAACTTCTATTTCAAAACCAAAACGATACCACAATAATACCATGAAAACCATTCATTAAAATATACTTTTGGTTGAGATAACAATGAGGGGGGAGTAGCATGCCTTAGACACTAAGCAAGACAGAGAGATTCACTCTTGAAATCCCCTAATTAATTGTCTTGTAGAAACCCAAGACTTTTCTTAAACCAAGATCTTGAGAGAGATTTTAAGAGTTTTTCAATGAGAATAATAGGTTAATATAGCCCCTAAAGGTGTTTTATGTCGTGGGGTCAAAAGGAGTTAAGAGGGGAAATTTACATAATACCCCCAACTTAAAACTGTAGAAAACTCGCAGATTGGTACGGGTGGACCCTCCGACTCATCACCACTGCATAGGAGTGGTACCCTCAAGTCATCACTAGGACAGAAAGTTGGGCACCACATTCTGTCCAATATATGACTCCCTTACCCAACTCGTCACCACACCTACAACTAGTACCATCTAGTCATACCCTAAGAGAACATCAAGGGCTAGACATTGGACAATATATGGCTCCACTGTACCACTTGTACCCTATCCTCATGGCTCTTAGTGAGACTCTCATACTTAGAGAGCTAATTCAAGTCACTAAGTTTCAAATTAACCAAAGGATCACCCCAACGACCCATCACCAAACCATACGACCCGTACCCACCAAATGGTGACCACAATAGAAAACTAACTATAACTTATTGGACATCTTACGAGTTGGGTCACCTGACCCTTACCCATACCATACAAGTCGTACACAAAACTAGCCATATCCTGTTTAATATTGTTCCACCAATACATCTCCTTAAGTTCATAATATATTTTCGTTAAACCAGGATGAATGACATAGCGCGACTTATACTCCTCAGCAAATCTATTAACTATCTAGAGGCATAAGTTATCACCTTGCAATGTTGCATTAAAATGCAACCAAGCCCCGCATGAAATGCATCAAAATATACCACAAATCTATCTGTTATTTCTGGCAATATGTTGTTCCAATTATGTATGATGTATGCAGGGAAGTTTGAGAACACATGCTAGAAAATAAAGTATTTGGTATACCAAAACCTATTTTCTTGACTTGTAGCCTCATTGTCTATTTACTAATTCATTATTTTTATAGATATAATGGAAAATATATGCTGAAAGAAAGGAAAAGGGTGGCTTTGGAAAGCCATAAGATAATAAGCGACTGCACTACTCATGCATTCGTGAATGTAGACCCGTCATAACCTATAATAACACCATCGAAGGTTTTGATCCACAAGTAATAGATAGTGAAATAGTTTATAGAGAGTAGTAGACATGAGTATAAAAAGTTTCAAAAAGAGAGAAATCTAGATGAAATTTAGGTGACGGTGGAAAGACTTCGGGCAGAGTACCTACAGATTTGGTTCTAAATCTATAACTTGGACTTACCATATATATTTGAGGTTTAAGTGAGTGCAACCTTAGCCTCATCCAAGAATTATATACTAACTAAAACTTGATAGAGAGTTATTATAATGTTATGTTGAGGGGTATACTAATTTTTTTCATAGATTAGATGATTTTTGACATGTTGAGAGTGCCAATTCTCCCTCATGACCTATTTTATGAGATATAGGTGTCCACCATATCAAGTGATATACAAAAAAATTTATGATGAGCTTTCTACTACTAGATCTATCCATAGGAAGACTACTGGGGAATATAGTATTTGTGGTATGACAAACTTTATAAAGGAGGCTCGGGTGTAGTTTAACAATATTTACACTAGCTTGTTGTGATACAATCACACCAAAATGATCACTAGGGTTTATGTGTATTTATTTTACTCTCTAATGATAATACGGTAGGTTAATGTGGGTGCCATTATGAGAATGATGATAACACATTCATGGACAGGTGATGAAAGAAGCTTTCTCAATGGTGGGACCTTGAATTAATTTTTCTAGAAGAAGTAGGCTATGGTTGAGATAGAAAATTACCATATTTCTAGGGATGGTTACTTAGTTAATGTAACTATTATGAGAGGACCTAAGGAGATTGCAGGATTGATGATGAGCGTGTTAGAGTGACATATTAGAGATGATTGTCTCCTTATATGATTGTATGGCATGGAGAGGATACAACTAGGAATTGATAAAGTAGCAACTAGGTAAGCGATTGCACATGTTGAGGAGTGGTATCCTCTTAATTCACATACACAAATTGCATGCAAGACTAGTCTACAATTTGAATATCTAATGGATGATGGCATTCCCATTCCACTAACACGTGTTTTTCCTCATTGATGAGTATGAGGACATCCCCAACAACGATAGTGATGAGGAAGACTTTGATTTTGTGATATTTGATGATGAATATAAGTGAAATGAACTCTTTTTTTCCTCTCTCTCTTATTTTTGAATTTATTTTTGGCACTAGAGACAATGCTTATATTTAAGTATGGCCTGAGGGACTGGGAAACTCCTATGCATTTGATATTAGGTCTATACTATTGTGATGCTTGGATGATTTTTAATTGATTATTTTCATCATCCTTGGAAATAGTTTTCTGATTCTGGTTTGTAATAGTAATGGTAAGAATTTAATAATTTTAGTAGTTTATTAAATAATTTATTTTCTAAGTAGTAGTATAATCATTAATAGGGTGTCATATTAATAGTCGTCATTATTGAAATAACTCTTAATTTTTATTTTTGACTCCATTTTTAAGGAGACCTTTGAATGATATGTCGTAGTACGTTTTGGTAATTTTAAGGATAATTTTAAAACTTAAGAATAAAAATAGAAGAATAACTCAAATGGCTTAAATAAGCTAGGTACTTAATCTAGATATTCTAAGATCGGGATAGGTAGCTCTCATAAAAACATTATGCATTGAAAATAAATATTATAGTTAAGACATCAGGTTCTAAGCTTGAATAGAGACAAATAGGAAAGGACTAAAAAATGGTTACATTAAAATGATTTGTATTATTTTTAAAGAGTTAATACTGAGCCAGTTTTATCATGGATGAGTCCTTGTGTGGTATGCTTTTTATGTTTCATATTTTGTATGGATATTAAGAACATGTACGGTGTGTGTCTATGTGAAAAGAAGTAGATATTTGTAGGACATGATTAAGGGTGAGCATAAAAATTGACGAACCAAAAATTCAAAACCAAACTAAATTTGTTTAATTTTTTGATTTCTTTACTAATTTTGTTCTTAAAGTCGATGTTCGATTTAGGGGTAATTATTCATCAGTTCATTGAATAAATAAAATTTTATTGATTATATTTTTTAAAAAATATTTATATTGCATTTAACATATAAATAGTGGGTTTGTTTGTTTTATTTGGTATGATTATGACTGCACACTAGGAAATGATATTAAACCACCAAAAAGGCAACCTTGTCGATGTATGGGGTAGTTTGTTTATGCTCAAAATACAAATACCTTCTTATTTTGAGTTATATATATTCATATATGACTGCGTAAAGAATGGAATGTATACCATATAAAAGGAGATTGTGAGGAAGCTGAGGTAAGGCTGATTTGTCCTATATGCTGATGACTCATCATTAGCAGTCATGGTCACTGAGTTGAATTTTCAACTTTAGAACTTATCATGGGATCTTGTATGATGAAAGCTCATGATGGCTCATTACTACTAACAACGACTCATTGTGTAGAGTCGTTGTCACATGGGAAAACATTATCCAACCATAAACCACAAAAAAAAAACTAACTTATATTTTAAAACCAAACAATACCACAGTAATACCATGAAAACCAATTATTAAAATATGATTTAAGTTGAACTAACAATAACGGAGGAGTAATATGCCTTAGATACCAATAAAAATGAAGAGATTTACTCTTGAAAGTGCTTTTGGCTTGTAGAAACCCTAGCCTTTTCTTGAACCAAGAGCTTGAGAGAGATTTTAAGAGTGTTTTAATAAAAATAATAGGTTATTGTAGCCCCTAAAGGTGTTTTATGGCGTGGGGTCAAAAGGAGTTTAGAGGGAAATATCCAAAATATCCCCAACTTAAAACTGTAGAAAACTCGCATGTGGGTATGAGTGGACCCTCAAACTCATCACCACCATATTTGAGTGGTACCCTCAAGTCGTCAATCTGTCAAAAAGTTGGTCATCATATTCTATCCAAGATATAACTCCATTGGCCATCCCGTCACCATATAATATGACTAGTACCATCTAGTTATACCCTAACTAGAACATCAAGGGATAGATCCTAGACAACATACGGATCCACTGTACCACACATACCCTATTTTTATGGCCCTTAGTGAGACACACATACTCATGGCCAAGTCAAGTCACTAAGTTTCAGATTAAGTGATGGATCAACCTAATGACTTATCACTTAACCATATGACCTGTACCCACTAAGTCATAAACATAATTGAAAACTAACCATCACTCACTGGATACCTTACGAGTTTGGTTACCTGACCCGTACCTATACCATACGACTCATATAGAGATTCGTTACAAGGATAGTAAGCTCAATGCCTAGGAATTTTCCAAGGCCAAAACCCAGGGTGTTTCATATGTGTAGACTAGGTCTTAGGTAAAGGTTGCATTATTATTGTATCATCTCAAGGATTGTACTATTCTGATGAAACATTTATAATTTAAATAATATTACTTATTGGTCTTTCAGATATTTTGGTAATATGATACAAGGGTAGATTATAGTAAGTGTCTGCATGATACTCCTTGTTGGATCATGACAACCGGTCCATCTATAGAGAAATTTAATGGGAAATATATGCAATATGTTGTTCCAATTGTATATGATGTATATGGGGAAGTTTGAGAACTCATGCTAGAAAATAAAGTATGCGGTACACCAAAACCTATTTTGTTGACTTGTAGCCTCATTGTCTATTTACTAATTCATGATTTTTATCGGTATAATGGAAAATATATGTTGAAAAAAAGGAAAGAGGGTGGCTTTAGAGAGCCATAAGATAATGAGCAACTACACTACTTAGGCATTCGTGAGTGTAGACACATCATAAACTATAATAACACCATCGAAGGTATTGATCCACAAGTAATAGATAGTGAAATGGTTTATAAAGAGTAGTAGACACGAGTATAAAAAGTTTTTAAAAAGAGAGAAATCTAAATGAAATTTAGGTGAAGGAGGAAAGACTTTGTGCAGAGTACCTGCAGATTTGGATCTAAATCTACAACTTGGACTTACTGTATATATTTGAGGTTTAAGTGAGTGAAACCTTAGCCTCATCCAAGAATTATATACTAACTAAAACTTGATAGAGAGTTATTATAAAGTTATGTTGAGGGGTATACTAATTTCTTTCATAGATGAGATGATTTTTGATATGTTGAGAATGTCAGTTCTCCCTCATGACCTATTTATTGAGATATAGGTTTCCACCATATCTACTGATATACCAAAAATTTTATGATAAGCTTTCTACTCCTAGATTTGTCTATAGGAAGACTACTGGGGCATATAGTATTTGTGGCATGAGAAACTTTATGAAGGAGGCTCGAGTGTGGTTTAAGAATGTGTACACTAGGTTGTTGTGATGCAATCACACCAAAATGATCACTAGGGTTTATGTGTATTTAGTTTACTATCTGAAGATAAGACGGTAGGCTAATGTGGGTGCCATTATGAGAATGATGATAACACATTCATGGACTGGTGATGGAAGCAATTTTCTCTATGGTGGGACCTTGAATTACTTTTTCTAGAAGAAGCAGGCTATGGTTGAGATAGCTAATTACCATATTTATAGGGATGGTTTCTAAGTTAATGTAACTATTGTGAGAGAACCTGAGGATATTACAGTATTGATAATGAGCATGTTAGAGTAACATATTAGAGATGATTGTCTCCTTAGAAGATTATATGGCATGGAGAGGCTACAACTAAGAATTGATATAGTAGCAACTAAGGAAGAGATTGCACATGTTGAGGAGTGGTAACCTCTGAATTCACATACACAAATTACATGCAAAACTAGTCTACAATTTGAATATATAATGGATGATGACATTCCCATTCCACTAACACGTGTTTTTCCTCATTGATGAGTATGAGGACATCCCCAACAACGATAGTGATGAGGGAGACTTTGATTTTGTGATATTTGATAATGAGTATAAGTGAAATGAACTCTTTTTTTCCTCTCTCTCTTATTTTTGAATTTATTTTTGGCACTAGAGACAATGCTTATATTTACGTGTGGCCTGGGGGACTGGGAAACTCCTATTCATTTGATATTAGGTCTATACTATTATGATACTTGGATTATTTTTAATTGGTCATTTGACTTAATTTGATTAGTTTATGCATTCTTTGAAATAATTTTCTAATTCTGGCTTGTAATAGTAATGGTAAGAATCTAATACTTTTAGTAGTTTATTAAATAATTTATTTTCTAAGTAGTATTATAATCATTAATAGTGTGTCATATTAATAGTTGTCATTATTGAAATAACTCTTGATTTTTATTTTTGACTCCTTTTTTAAGGAGACCTTTGAATGTTGGATGATATGTCGTAGTACTTTTTGGTTATTTTAAGGATAATGTTAAAAATTAAGAATTAAAAAGAGAAGAACAACTCAAATGGCTTAAATAAGCTAGGTTCTTAATCTAGATATTCTTAGATCGTGATAGGTAGCTCTCATAAAAACATTATGCATTGAAAGTAAATATTCTAATTGAGACATCAGGTTCTAAACTTGAATAGGGACAACTAGGAAAGGACTAAAAAATGGTTACATTAAAATAATTTGTATTATTTTTAAAGAGTTGATACTGAGCCAGTTTTATCATGGATGAGTCCTTGTGTGGTATGTTTTTTATATTTCATATTTTGCATAGATATTTAGAACTTGTTCGGTCTATGTCTAAGTGAAAAGAAGTTGAGATTTGTAAGACATGATTAGGGGAAAGCATAAAAATTGACTAACTAAAAATTCAAACCGAACTAAATTAGTTTAATTTTTTGGTTGTTTTACTAATTTTATTCTTAGAGCCGGTGTTCGATTTAAGGGTAATTATTGATTAGTTCATTGAAGAAATAAAATTTTATTGATTAGATTTTTAAAAAAATATTTATATTGCATTTAGCATATAAACAGTGGGTTTGTTTGTTTTATTTGGTATGATTATGACTACACACTAGGAAATGATATTCAAACACAAATAAGGCAACCTGGTCAATGTATGGGGTAGTTTGTTTGTGCTCAAAGTACAAATACCTATTTATTTTGAGTTATATATATTGATATATGATAGCGTAAAGAATGGAATGTATACCGTATAAAAGGAGATTGTGAGAAAGCTGAGGTGAGACTGATTCGTCCTAGATGTCAATGACTCATCATTAGTAGTCGTAGTCACTAAGTTAAATTTTCAAATTTCAAAACTTATCATTGGATCTTGTAGGATGAAAGCTCATAAATTAGTAATTCTTGGGTCTAGCTAGCTATTACCGTCATTTTGTTGAAGGTTTCTCATCTATTGCATCTCCTATGTCTAGATTGACCCAAAATAAAATTAAGTTCCAATGGTCAGATTCCTGCAAGAAGAGTTTTTGGAGTTGAAGACTCGACTCACTTCAACCCCAGTATTAGCATTACCTGATGGTCACGATGGTTTTGTGGTGTATTGTGATGCCTCTAGAGTTGGTTTTGGTTGTGTGTTGATGCAGAGAGGTAAGGTCATAGCCTATGCCTCTATACAGTACAAGCCTCATGAAAAGAATTACCTAACCTATGATTTGGAGTTAGATGTATGGTTTTTGCTTTGAAAATCTAGTGACATTATATGTATGGTGTGCATGTTGATGTGTTCATGGACAGCAAAATCTTACAGTATGTGTTTACTCAGAGGGAGTTGAACGTTCGTCAAAAAAGGTGGTTAGAGTTACTAAAAAACTATGATATAAGCATGTTGTATCATCCAGGCAAGGCCAACATAGTGGCAAACGCCCTTAGTAGATTATGTATGGGCAGTGTTGCTCATGTAGAGAAAGATAAGAGACAATTAGCTCGAGAAGTTCATTGTTTAGCTAGATTAGGTGTTAGGTTGGTTGTTTTAGCTGAAGGTAATTTTTGGGTTTGGATTAGTTCCGAGTCTTCCCTAGTTTCAGAAGTGAAGGAAAAGCAACACATGGATTCTAGTTTGGTCAAACTAACAGAGTCAGTTAAAGGAAAAAAGGTAGAGTTTTTCTTCTAAGGGGGAGATGGCGTGTTGAGATACCAGGGTATATTGCGTGTGCCTTGTATAGATGATCTGAGATAGAGAATTATGGCTGAAGTGCATGGCGCACGTTATTCTATTCATTCCAGTGCTACCAAGATGTACCACGATTTACGGGAAATTTATTGGTGGAGTGCTATAAAGAAAGATATAGCATAGTTTGTAGCAAAGTGTGGAACTTGTCAACAGGTTAAGGTAAAGCAACAAAGACCTGGTGGTACATTGCAAGAGTT
>NC_061116.1:143904685-143962526 GCF_002878395.1 Capsicum annuum | reverse complement strand
TATAATATAGGTTCAGGTGCTCTGTATCAACAGCGTCAGTAGTTTGAGCATCTTTATCTACCCTCCCATAGTTGGTGAGTCCTTATGATTTGAGGTCCTACTTCTTCAAATTTCCAGCTTTTATAGTATTTGATTTATCATTTTCATTTTAGTCCGAGTCAGTTGAGGGTCTATCCTAATAGCTCTCTATTTCTTTATTAGTAGTAGAGGTTTGTCGAAGTACGAGTTTATTTACAGACTTTCAGTATTTGTTGTTCAGACATTACCTACAGATTATTCAGTTAAATTTTGGTATAATTCAGTATTATTTCTTGATTAGATGATCTTGAAGTAAGGTTTAGACTTAGTAGCAAGCTCAAAGGGTTAGCTCAAGGCTACTCGTAGCCTTGAGCATCGTGTGACGTCCCGAGATCAGATTTTGGGGCGTTATATTAGCAATATTCCCATGTTTTAAATTCATGCCCTCTACATGTTTGATGAAATTCTCATATCATGTTCAAACAACTTCAAGATAAATCCCCAAGTTATGAATTTTTCCATGTAATTCTATTGTTCCCTCTTATTTAAGACATTCTTATGTTTAAGCTATGATCTTTACATGTTTTGATGAAATGCCCATGTCCTATTTCAAGTGAATTTCATGTGAATTCCTAAATTTATTATTTTAGTTATGTAATCATGCTATGCTCCCATGTTTAAGATATTCCCATGTCCAAGTTCACGATCCCCATGTATTTGGTGAATTGCCCCATGTTAAGATATTAATCTCTATATGTTTGATAATATGCCCAAGTGAAGGGTTTCTTTAAATAAGGCTTACTTATTATGGTCTCAAATGCGCTCATTTGTTCTTATTGTTATTGCTATTGAGTCTTGGGGTTATAAATACCCAAAATTTAGCTGTTGTCAAGTTTTCCAGTATCTATAGAATGATTTTAGTTATACCATGGGAAATATCTTTCAGTCAGTAATATGGTCAATTGTAAGTCCAATTAAGTTAGCTTAGTCTGGTTTCAGTCCCAATATTAGTTTATACATTAATAATTACCTTAGAATTTGTATGCACTGTTATTTTTAGAATTCTATGGCCTGAGCTTATCAGTTATCAGTTAATAGTGCATGCACCAGTTAGTATTCTGAGTCAGTTTAGTTGGGAGTAGAATTTAGCACCAAGTGAACCCAAGGATGAGGGCTCACCTACCAGTTGATGGTGTGACCTTTAGTAGCAGTCCTTATATTCCAGAACTACATAGCTAGCGTAGGTTGAGATATTAACCTGCCAATTGAAGGTTGATCTTATACGGGTACCTGTCAGTTAAGGGTAACCCTTAGTCTTCCAAGATAACACCAGTTTGGTGAATCCATACTGCCAGTGTTAGTACCCATAGCATGGTACTAACACCCTTCTAACTGAGGTTATAGGTTAGCCCCCGATTAACTCATATTAGGGCATGTCGGTTAGATAATACCTCCCACATTCTCAGTTACAGTCTCAGTTATAGTCTCGGTTCAATATTAAATTCAGAACTCAGTTCAATTTTAGGTTTGCTTGACCATAGCGTACTGTTATCAACTATTCAGTTATTAGTATTTTAGTACTTTAGTTTATAGACTAGTTTAGAATCATGTTATACGCTTGGTCTTGCATTCTCAGATAATACAGTTTTCATATATTCATGCTTAGTTATCTCATGTTGCTCATTCAGTCCTTACCTCATATGCATAATACTCTACAGTTTTAGTCCATTTATTCAGACTAAGTACAGTTGAGTCTTACATGACCAGTATTCAGCTATCAATCATTCAGTTAATCAAATAAGTTAGTATGTTTATGCATTTGTGCTCAGTGTGATTGTATATTCAGATCCTTGATTTATGTCAGTCTTCATCATATAGTTTCAGATCCAATATTCATACAGTATCCATGTTTTCCTATATCCCAACTTCAGTTCTACTTATGTCATTAAAGTAAAGTTTTGTAGAAACTAAGTGTAGAAAATCACCATCTTACCAAATTATGTTTGTTACTTATGTTTTAAGGTATTTCAGATTTCAATTTATTCCAGCCTATTGGTGAGTCTACTTATACTTAGCATGTATATTTTACGATTACGTATGAAATTAGTTTTCCTTATTACATTCACCCCTACATACTCAGTACATTCTAGAAGTACTGATCCACATATACATCTATGTGCTATATTGTCTCATAATGTAGATACCAGTTATAGCCTACACACCATAATTAGACAGATTGCTTTAGTTCATGTACAGTTCTTGTATTTTCCATGCGTATTGATTAGTGGTAGCTAAAGGCATGTCCCAACTATATATAGTCAGTATAGTGGAGGCTTCATACATATTAGACAGAGTCAGTCATGTAATTTTAGTTTCTTTCATCAGATTTATAAGGTTGTAAAACTTTACATACTATTTTAGATTTTCAGTAAGATTATGATTCCGCACAGCAGAACTTATTATTTAATATATTATAATTCAATTACTTAATAGTATTCTAGTTCATAGATTAGACTGGGATCACTTGTGGTTCCTAGCACCGTGTGACAACTAAGGGGTAGTCTCGGGTCGTTACAAACTTGTTAGACCCAGGTTTTCAAGTTTCCTAGGGTGTCTATGAAGCCGTGTCTAGTAAAGTCTTGCAAAATTGTACGGAGATGTCTATACTTTTCTTCGAGAGGCTACAAGGTATTTAGGAAATGTTTCCCTTCTTTCAAGTCTCAGATTATGTAGTAAAAGTATTATCTAAGAAATTTATGCAGATCCTCATCTTGCTCTATTCATGCTAACTTTGCCTTTTTTTTTAGGCGACAAAATTAGTAAAGCTTAAGTCCTTACAGATAGTGTTTCTTTAGCCATTCCCTAAAGATATTTATGGGACTGCATGTTGCTTAGAAAGTATCCTATTAATGCCCTTATGTCCTAAATTTTGAAATATTTCATTCATGTTCATAAAAATTATACGTTAAGCCAAATTCAGATGTGTGTTTAGATCCTCTCTCAGAATCTCTTTTTATAGTATGTGATCTAGAGTTAGAATTATAAACTCAGAAGTTTAGCAGTAGTTGAGTTGGGATAGCTATATCCAGATTAAGCATATTATATATTCAAGGGGTTAGTTGTACAAAAAATAAATTAGCAGGCTTGAACAGTGTACGCAAGAATTTAAGTTTGTTGATTCGAGATTAAGTATGATGGTGTGGATGTAAGTTAAGAGATGTGATATTAGTAGTCTATGAAGAAACAGAAGCAGATGTCGTGTTTAGTAAGGCAAGTATGTGTTGAGAAGAGTGTAAGTATGTGATAATGATTGCAAGAGCTAAAGAAAGTTATGGGCAATATATTCTATGGGAGTTTAGTATTTATGTGTCTCGTTATACCTCGGGCTCTAGAGTAAAGTGGTTGCAATTTAGTTAGAGTTTATTAGGTGGTTCACAGACTTAAGATGATGGCTTAATGCTAAGGGGGAGATGATAGAACAAGTAACCAAGTTAGGCTCTCAGACTCTAGTAGTAGTGCCAGTATGTGTAGAAAAGTAGTAAGGGAGGATGATTCCCAACCTATTCTTATCTTAGTGCAAAGTTTTTCAGTCATCACAATATCTACTCATGCTTAATATGTCATCTCCCTCATTACAGCTCATATTTATGCACTTTATAGAAAAACCATGTATTCTTTCAGTTTCTAGTATGAGGAGTTTTAGTTCACTCAGTAGTGCGAAGCATGTTCTATGAAATCATGAACTCCAAACTCAGGTCATGCAGCTCATGACTCATATACCTATGCCTTATAGTATGTTCAGTTCTAGGTGCTAATGTTATTCCTCTAATGATCCGCAAAATTTAGTTTATGTCATGTATGTCCTCAGTTCAGACCTTTCTGACAAATTCATGTCATTGATACTTTATTCCTCAGGCCTCAGTTGGGTGTCAAAGTTATTCTTTCATATTCCAAGTCCTAATGTTCTAACTTTCAGTGACCTCTCCTTAGGAAATGATTACATGAAATTTTATTTGTGTTTTCTTGTGCTAATGCATGAAAGTTTTAAGGATAGAGGTTTAGAGAAAATAAGAAAGATATTTTTATAGTGGTTTGCCTACAAGTTCATGTGTGGTTATAAAGATAGACTTAAATTCCATGTTGGTGTACAAATGGAATATAAAATTGAGTATAATATTTCAGTATAATTCAGTAATATTTCAGTATAATTCAGTCCGTATGCCAGTAATCCAGTCTAGCAGTCAGACAGACAAGTTCCTATGGCTTTCTATCTAGTCATACTATTCAAAATTCTCATGAATATGGCTATTCTGAGAGGTAATTCATTCGCATCCATGTAATTTGTGAATTCAGCTTAGTTCATGCATCATGTATCAATTTGAGATCCCAGATATTCAGTCATGATTCAGTTCATAAGTTTCCCATATTTCAACCAAGTCAGTACCATTTGGGGTATGAAATATCCAAAAGGGAGATATATTGTAATACCCAAAGTATTTCATGTCCTAAACATTTCAATTTTCTTCACAAAATAGGATCTAGCTTAAAGTAATAGTTACTCATCAGTTGACTCTCTCGTTTCTATGTCAGCCTTATAAACATTCTCATGTCATTGCATGTATTCAAGAAATCAATTCAGTTCATGTTATTCAGTTCATGTATCATCTTTAAGAATCAGTTATGCAATCATGTTCCAAGTCATGCATGTTCAGAATATGATCACAGTTACCTTCATACAGTACTCTCAGTCTAACCAGTCTTATTCGAGGATGAATATTTCCAAGGGAGAGATAATATAATACCCCAGATTTTTGGGCTAGTTTTTAAATCGTCGTTTCTACGTGTATAAGCTATAATCTAAATGATTCCCATTCAAATATAAGTTTCATGATCTTTATCCTCATGTTTGATTTTCTTTTTAGGTGAAAATGTTCAAAAGAATCACTTAGAACAAAGTTGAGCTTAAAGCCTTTGATTCGTCCAAAGTTTGGTATTCAATTCTATCGGGGTCTGCTTTAAACATGTATAACTTTTTATATATTTAGAACTGTACATCTCAAGACACACCAAATTGTAGATAATTTAATTATCTTTCCAACGATACCAATTTTTCCTTAATCCGATTCCTGAATGAAAAATTATGGCTTTTTCCGTGTGAGGCAGTAAGCTGACACGATAGTCACCGCATTATGAAACTATTTCACATGCAATTTCAGTTTCTAAAGGGTCTAGGGGCACTTTGGTTACTTCCCCTCACCCAAATCCGCCCATAACACCTAATTTCATCCCCCAAAATCATTATACACTTATTATTCATCTTTTCTCTCAAAGAAAAACCCTAGTCCCCTTAAGACCACGAATAACTTCATCAAATTTTCTTTAAGAAAAGCGAGAACTCAAGTTTTCTAATTGAAGAATGCTTTCAAGATTGTGTTTCTCCTTCAAAATTAAAGATTTAATGTTGTGGGAGTTCATCCATGGGTCCTCTTTCACCCATGGAGCCCAAAAACCCATTTTACTTAAATAAAGAATGAATTTTCCATTATTATGGTATTTTTTATGTTCAAGAAAGATTGATTTTCATGTTTTCATGGTATTTTTAATTTAATTCAGTCCATGTATGATTCCATGCAAGATTTTAAATTCCTCATGCCATGAATTTGAATTTTCCATGCTTTATTCAAGTAAATTCCATGATAGATCCTAAATTCATGATGTTTAGCAATATTCTCATGTTTTAAATTCATGCCCTCAACATGTTTGATGAAATTCCCATATTATGTTCAAACAATTTCAAGATGAATCCCCAAGTTATGAATTTTTCCATGTAATTTTATTGTTCCCTCATGTTTAAGACATTCTTACGTTCAATCTATGATCTTTATATGTTTTGATGAAATGCCCATGTCCTATTTTAAGCGAATTTTATGTGAATTCTTAAATTCATGATTTTAGTTATGTAATCATGCTATGCTCCCATGTTTAAGATATTCCCATGTACAAGTTCATGATCCCTATGTATTTGGTGAATTGCCCCATGTTAAAGTATTAATCTCCATTTGTTTGATAAAATACCTAAGTGATAGGTTTCTTTAAATAAGGCTTTGTTATTATGGTCTCAAATGAGCTCATGTGTTCTTATTGTTATTGCTATCGAGTCCTGGGGTTATGAATACCCAAAATTTAGCTGTTATGTAGTTTTCCAGTATCTACAGAATGATTTTAGCTATACCATAGGAAATATCTTTCAGTCAGTAATATGGTCAGTTGTGGGTCTGATTAACTTAACTCAGTCCGATTTCAGTCCTAGTATCAGTTTATACGTTAATAGTTACCTCAAAATCCGTATGCATTGTTATTTTCAGAATACCATGGCCTGGGCTTATCAGTTAACAGTGCATGTACCAGCTAGTATTCTGAGTTAGTTCAGTTGGGAGTAGGATTTAGTACCAAGCGAACCCAAGTATGGGGACTCACCTTCCAGTTGAGGGTATAACCTTTAATAGGAATCCCAGCATTCCAGAACTATGTAGCTAGCATAGGTTAAGATTTTAACCTTCCAGTTGAGGGTTGATCTCATACGGGTACCTTCCAGTTGAGGGTAACCCTTAGTCCTTCGTGAAAACACTAGTTTAGTGGATCCACACAGCCAGTGTTAGTACCCGTGGCACGGTACTGATACCCTTCCAACTGGGGTTACAGGTTGGACCCCGATTAGCTCAAATTGGGGCATGTCGGTTAGATAATACCTCCCACAATCTCATTTATAGTCTCAGTTACAGTATCAGTTCGGTATTAAGTTTAGAACTCAGTTTAGTTTAAGGTTTGCTTGACAATAGCGTACAGTTTTCAACTATTCAGTTATTAGTATTTTAGTACTTTATTTTACAGACTATTTCATAATCATGTTATTCACTTGGTCTTGTCTTCTCAGATAATACAGTTTTAACGTATTCATGCTCGGTTATCTCATATTGTTCAGTCAGTCCTATGCATAATACTCTACAGTTTCAGTCCAGTTATTCAAACTAAGTACAGTTCAGTCTTACATGACCAGTATTCAGCTATCAGTCATTTAGTTCATCATATAAGTTAGTATGTTTATGCATTCTTGCTCAGTGTGATTGTATACTCAAATCCTTGATTTATATTAGTCTCTATCACGTAGTTTCGGACCTAGTATTCATACAGTATCCATGTTTTACCATATCCCAGCTTTAGTTCTACTTATTAAAGTAAAGTTTTACAAAAACTAAGTGTAGAGATTCACCAGCTTACCAGATTATGTTTGTTACCTATGTTTAACGGTATTCCATATTTCAGTTTATTTCAGCCTATTAGTGTGTAACACCCCAAATCTGGTACTTGGAATGCTACACGGTGCTCATGACCTTGAAGAACCACAACCTAACCCATGACTGATATTTGTACCTGTATACTGCATAATATACTAAATAATGTGGAAACATGAACTGAAAGGCCATAAGGTTCACATAACTGAAGTAAAACATAACATCTAAACGAGGTATCAAATACCCAAAACAACTACAATAACTGTCTGAACATAATCGTCTGGAAATCCTCTAACTGACGGAACTGTCTGAGTAAGGAGTTGATGGGACATGTCCCCAACTAACTCAAACTAATAAACTAATTACTAAGATAATAAAATGATGATCATGTCCTTTAAAGATGAGGACTCACTGCTAATACTGACAGCTGAGACTGGAATCTACTGATCTCTGGAGCTCGTGTCTCTGAACCTATGGTATAAGACACCACAGCGCAAATAGGTCAGTACTTTGAATGTACTGGTATGTATGTAAGGCAGGCTGAATGCATGGGGTTTATATGCATGATCAATACTGGCTAACTGACTAATATGAATGTGAGAATACATGTTCGCATACATAATAACTATATCTAAAATCATGATAACATGAGTATGCTGATAACTAACATGACTAATGACTGAATTCTAATAATTGATAACATGAGTGACTGTATCTGACAGTCATGAATCTGATGGAACTAGCTGAGTTCTGTACTGTATCTGAGTTGACTGTATCTAACAGTCTTGAATTCTGAAAAAACTATCTGAGTTCTTTTACTGAGACTGATACTGAGACTGTGGGAGGTAGTTATCTAACCAACATGCCCCAAATGATGCATTATAGCTGAATTGGGGTCCAATCTATGCCATAATTGGAAGGGTGTCAATACCGCGCCATTGGTAACGACAACATGTGAGTGGCCCTAATATAACAGGTAACTCTAGTGAGAATGGTGGGAACCCTCATATAGCAGGCTAAGCCACCACATCTACCCTCATATAGCAGGCTATGATGTCTCAACCTATACTGGCTACATAGTTCTGGAATGCAAGGATTGTTTCTAAGAATCACACCCTCATATAACAGGTGAGTTCCCATCCTTGGGTTCGCTCGGTGCTAATTTCTACTCTCATCTGAATAGATACAAAATATGATTTACTGAATTAAACATGAACTGAGTTACTGAATTCCATTGACTGATGAAATACTACTGATATATGACAACGAACTGAGTTCATGATATCATGGAGATTTCCTGAATCATAAGACTGTCTGAAGTCTAAGGATCATAGCTTGACTGAGAGTATCGTGAAAACATGACATGGCTCTAGGCACACAGCTAATGTTTTAGGTACAAGTACCCCCAGGACTCGATAGAATGAAATTGATGAAGCATGACTTTATCAAGTACAAGACCCACATCAACAATACATAATTTAATAAGTTGTGAATTTCACTAAGTACAGGGATATCATACTATCTAACATGGACGAGAATGCTGATAATCATATCATAATCTCATATTCTAAGATCATTGTCATTCCGACAACATACACATTTCACAATGATAGCATGGAAACCATTTAAACATAGGAGGATGACAAGCATGTCACATTTAGCTTATGTCTTGAGCTATAAAGCATGATTTCTATTTTTTCAAGCATTTTATCAACCACTTTGCATGCACAACTAATGGCATAAGTGAATTCATCAAATTACACATTATAAGCAACTAAATTCATGGATTTTATCTTGCATGGTAACATAATATCATGATAAACACACAAAGACTCCAACTTTGAAATCAATCAACGTCAACAACAAGACTACAAATAACCCATAATATAAATACCATGATTTATAGATAAAACAACATTCTTGAACTTCATGGATGGAAGGAATCCATGAATGAACACAATGCATACCTTAGTTCATGATTTCATGAAGATTGATGATGAAACTTTCTTTAAATTAGATCTTTTATGAAAATCCTAGCTTGTTCTTGAGAGAAACTTGAGAGAAACTAGTATATTTTAGGTGAAAAGTGGCTAAATCACATTTTAAAGGGCTTAAATAGGGGTGGTAAGTTGACCCTTTTAATCCTGGATGCGTCATTTAATTTCAGTAAAAATATCTTAAATTGGACCCTTGGCGTGACGCGGCGCATCGCGTCGTGTCACTGGATTTTGACAATTGGGAAATTGAGGGATGGTGCGACGCGGAACCATCGCATTGCCCCTTTTTTTTCAACTTGGAACTTTGGTATGACGTGGAGAAAATTGCACTGAGACACTATAAAATGAAAAGTGCCATTTTAGCTTGTGGCGCGGCGCGCCACTGACCAATATGGTGTTGTTTTATGATGGGAACTTGAAATAGTCATAACTTCTTACCTGGTTATCAGATTTAGGTGAATTTTATATCAATGAAAAGCTTATTGAATTTCCCACATGAAAAAAGTTTAAAAATCTTTAAAATACCACATGTATAAAAGTGGATTCATCTTTTAAATAAAGCTCCTAATATTTTTTGAGATGATTTCAAGCTAGGAAAAGGTACGGGGTATTACAATATCTTCTCCTTGAGAACATTCATCCTCGAATGAGACTGAGAGTGAGGGGAAGAACATAAACTGACATACATACTAAACATGAATAACTAAAACATAATCTCATGACTGACATGACTGATAACTGAATATATCATACTAAACATGCATATCTGATACATGTGTAGCTGATTCATGAATGCATGACTGAGTGTTCTGAGGAACTAAGTTTCTCCCAATGAGAATACATGTCTGATGCATAATTATATTACTGAACTAATACTAAATGCATGACTGAATATGCAATGGTATGACTGAATATGCAGTGGTACTTGATACTAAGTTTGTGATAAACACTGAACATGAAACTGAGTAAGCTTAAGGAGAATTATTACCTTGAGCTTAATCTGAGTTGGCGGAAAAGAGGTGAGGATACTTGGTATGAATATCTACTTCTGTTTCCCAAGTAGCTCCCTCGACGGACTGATTTCGCCAAAAAACTTTAACTAAAGGGACTTCTTTGCTCCTCAATCTACGAGTCTGATAATCTAGCATTTTGACTGGAATCTCTTCATAAGAGAGGTTGTTCTGAATATCGATGCTCTAAATAAGGACTACAACTGCTGGGTCACCTATACACTTCTTGAGCAAGGAGACATGGAAGACTAGATGAACTGAGGCTAGATCTGAATGTAATTTGAGCTCATAAGCTACCTTGCCAAAGAAAATGAGAATCTTGAAGGGACCAACATATCGGTCACTGAGCTTTCTCTTCTTGCCGAATCTCTTCACTTCTTTCATGGGAGAGATATTGAGGTAGACATAATCACCAATCTCAAACTCGAGATCCTTTTTATGAATATCTGTATAAGACTTCTATCGACTTTGAGCAGCCCAGAGTCTCTCTCTAATCAACTAGACTTTTTCTAAGGCATCGAATACCAAGTCATGCCCTATAATTGAGGCCTCACTAACTTCGAACCAACCAATTGGAGAGCTACATCTCCTACCATAAAGAGCTTTGAATACTGGAATGATAGCTGTTGTTGTATGCAAACTCAATCAAAGGCAAGTGGTCATTCAAACTACCCTTGAAATCAATTTCACACGCCCTTAGCATACCTTTTAGAGTCTGAATGGTCCTTTCTTCTTGACCATCTATCTGAGGATGGAAAGCTGTACTGAGATGAACTTGGGTACCAAGACCTTTTTGGAACACTTTCCAGAAATGAGAGGTGAACTGGGTACCTCTGCTTGAGATAATAGATAGTGGAACACCGTGAAATCTGACCAACTCCTTGATATAGAGTTTGGCGTAATCGTCGATTAAATAAAAGGTGTAGACTGGAAGAAAATAGGCTGATTTGGTCATTCTATCTTTAATGACCTAGACTAAATCATCCTGATATCGAGGACCTAGCTGAGGAAAGTCACTAACTCTGTGGCCTGGCTTGCCACATCCGAAACAAATACCACTACCATCTCTGTAAATACCCTGATGGTGCTTGACACAAGTATAGAAAAGAGGATAGGTGCGGGCACTGCTAACACTTCCCTAGGACTTAGATCCTGGCGCTCTATCTTTGTTACCCTCTCTGAACTTAGGAACTGGAGCACTGGCTGAAGAAGGAGCTAGAACTGATGACTTAGGGTAAAACTGAGAATGGTTTCCTCCTTCTGACTTAGGTTGAGCAAAGTTGAAACTACTTGTCTTTGGTCTCTTATTCTGCTTCTCCCTCATCTTAATCTTCTGATCCTATATCTACTAAGCATGAGTTATGATCCTGGCTAAAGTCATGTCACTATTCAGCATGGTAGATCTACACTCATTAACCACACTATTATTTACCCCTGAAACGAACTTACTCATCCTTGCCTTGCTATCTGTAACCACATGAGGGGCATATCTAGCTAATTAAGTAAACTTAAGAGAATACTCTTTCAGTGTCATATTTCCCTTCCTGAGGTTGATGAATTCTAGCACCTTAGCTTCTCTAAGCTCTAGGGGGAAGAATCTATCAAGGAAAGCAGAAGCAAACTCCTCCCACTCAACTGGCCCTGCATCATCTACCCTCTCTGACTTCCACTGCTTGAACTAAGTGTGAGAAACATCCTACAATTGATATGCATGTAGCTCAGCACTCTCACTAGGAGTAACCCCCATTACATTTGTAACATTCTTCACCTAATCTAGGAATTCCTGAGGGTCCTCGTCTATCTTAGACCCAAGAAAGG
This sequence comes from Capsicum annuum, assembly GCF_002878395.1. Taxonomy (NCBI): domain Eukaryota; kingdom Viridiplantae; phylum Streptophyta; class Magnoliopsida; order Solanales; family Solanaceae; genus Capsicum; species Capsicum annuum. The sequence goes on along the minus strand of NC_061116.1, from coordinate 143,950,391 downwards.
ATGGAGGATTTATTCGGGTGAAGTCCCGAATCCTGGATACAGCTGAATTGGCCACTAGGTTGGCCAAAAAAATAGCTGGTAATTCATTCTGAGCAGCAACTGACTGAGAAAAAGTAGTGAATACGGCCTTGAACTTTGCATGACAAACATGTTTGTCCAAGGGATTTTCTTGGACAGGCTAGGTTCTTCTCTTGGGAGACATGTTCTGAAATAAGGAGAAGAAACGGATTAGACTAGAGATTAAATTGAGATAATGCTCACTGGCATGACATGAATACTGAAACAAGGGAAACTATTCCTAAAACATCTTATAGCCTCTTGCACATAAAGTGGCGTGCAACACACCTATGTATAGGGGTGTGCAAAAACTGGACCAACCGATAAACCGAACCGATAAAAATGTTATTGGTTTATTGTTATTGGGTTAACAATATTTTAATGGTTTTATAAAAAAAATTATTGGGTTATTGGTTTGGTTCAGTTTTTTCTTATTGGGTTATTGGGTAAACCGATAACCCAATAACAATATATATATATATATATGACTTATTATATATTTCTCTTTAATTTCTACAAATTAACAAACCTATTATTTCAAGTATATAAACTCTTAATTTCTCCTAACAACATTTAGTCCAAACTTGAAGATTTTTGTAAATTAAAACACATCATGTAAGATTTTTTGTTATAACTAAGAATCATTTTTTTCATGTTAGTTAATACTATTTCTATTTTATGAGTATTTTCTTGTCGGTTAAACTGAAAATCAAACCGTTAAGGACTAAAAACCGATAAAAAATATTTTATTGGTTTGGTTATTGGTTTAACATATTTAAAAACCGAACATCGATAAACTAAATCGATAATATATAAAACCAAACTGACGATGCACACACCTACCAATGTACAAGACTCTACTAGATGCGGTTTTTAGACTTCCTAGGACTTTATTGAACCTTAGGCTCTGATACCAAGTTTGTAATGCCCCGAATCTGGTACCCGGAATGCAACATGGTGCTCATGACCCTGAAGGACCATAAGCTAAGATATCTATACCTGTATACTGCATAATATACTAAATAATGTGGAAACATGAACTGAAAGGCCATAAGGTTCACATAACTGAAGTAAAACATAACATCTAAACGAGGTATCAAATACCCAAAACAACTACAATAACTGTCTGAACATAATCGTCTGGAAATCCTCTAACTGACGGAACTGTCTGAGTAAGGAGTTGATGGGACATGTCCCCAACTAACTCAAACTAATAAACTAATTACTAAGATAATAAAATGATTATCATGTCCTCGAAAGATGAGGACTCACTGCTAACACTAACAGCTAAGACTAGAATCTACTGATGCTCTAGAGCTCGTGTCTCTGAACCTATGGTATAATACACCATAGTGCAAATACGTCAGTACTTTGAATATACTGGTATGCATGTGAGGTAGGCTGAATGCATGGGGTTCAAATGTAGGAACAATACTGGATAACTGACTAATATGAACGTAAGAATACATGCTTGCATATATAGTAACTATATCTAAAATCGTGATAACATGAGTATGCTGATGACTAACATAACTAATGATTGAATTCTAATAACTGATAACATGAGTGACTTTATTTGATAGTCCTGAATCTGATGGAACTAGCTGAGTTTTGTACTGTATCTGAGTTGACTGTATCTGACAATCCTAAATTTTGAAGAACTATTTGAGTTCTTTTACTAAGACTGTGGGAGGTAGTCATCTAACCGACATGCCCCAACTAATGCATTATAGCTGAATTGGGATCTAATCTATGCCATGATTGGAAGGGTGTCAATACCACGCCACTGGTAATGACAACATGTGAGTGACCCTAATATAACAAGTAACTCTAGTGAGAATGGTGGGAAACCTACTATAGCAGGTTAAGCCACCTTATCTACCCTCATATAGTAGGCTATGATGTCTCAACCTACACTGGCTACATAGTTATGGAATGTAAGGATTGCTTCTAAGAATCACACCCTCATATAACAGGTGAGTTCCCATCCTTGGGTTCGCTCGGTGCTAATTTCTACTCTCATCTGAATAGATACTAAATATGATTTATTGAATTAAACATGAACTGAGTTACTGAAATCTGTTGACTGATAGAATACTACTGATATCTGACAACTGACTGAGTTTATGATATCATGGAGATTTTTTAGTCATAAGAATGTCTGAAGTCTAAGAATCATAGCTTGACTGAGAGTATCGTGAAAACATGACATGGCTCTAGGCACACAGCTAATGTTTCGGGTATAAGTACCCCCAGGACTCGATAAAAGGAAACTAACAAAGCATGGTTTTATCAAGTACAAAACCCATATCAATAATACATAAATTAATAAGTTGTGGATTTCATGAAGTACAGGGTTATCATACTTTCTAACATGGACAAGAATGTTGATAATCATATCATAATCTTATATTCTAATATCATGGTCATTCTGACAACATACACATTTCACAATGATAGCATGGAAACCATTTAAACATAGGAGGATGACAAGCATGTCATATTTAGCTTATGTCTTGAGCTATAAAGCATGATTTCTATTTTTTCAAGCATTTTATCAACCACTTTGCATGCACAACTAATGGCATAAGTGAATTCATCAAATTACACATTATAAGCAACTAAATTCATGGATTTTATCTTGCATGGTAATATAATATCATAATAAATACACAAATTCCAACTTTGAAATCAATCAACATCAACAACATGATTACAAATAACCCACAACATAAATACCATGATTAATAGATAAAACAAGGTTCTTGATTTTCATGGATGGAAGAAATCCATGAATGAACACAACGCATACCTTAGTTCGTGATTTCATGAAGATTGACGGTGAAACTTTCTTGAAATTGGATCTTCTATGAAAACCCTATCTTGTTCTTGAGAGAAACTAGTATATTTTGGGTGAAAAATGGTTGAATCACGTGTTAAAGGAATTAAATAGGGGTCAAAATCTGACCCTTTTAACCCTGGATGCGTCATTTAATTTTAGTGAAAATTTCCCAAATTGGATCCTTGGTGCGATGTGGCGCTATCGCGTCGTGTCACTGGATTTTGATAATTGTGAAATTGAGGGATGGTGCGATGCGAAGCCATCCCATTTCCCCTTTTTTTGCGACCTAAAACTTTGGCACGACGCAGAGTAAATTGTACTGAGACACTGGAAAAGGACAATTTCCATTTTAGCTTGTGGCGCGACGCGCCACTGACCAATATGGCGTTATTTTATGACGGAAACTTGAAATAGTCATAACTTCTTACCTGGTTATCGAATTTAGGTAAATTATATATTGATGGAAAGCTTATTGAATTTTTCACTTGAAAAAAGGTGAAAATCTTAAAAATACCATGTGTGCAAAAGTGGATTCATCTTTCAAACAAAGCTCCTAATATTTTTTTAAGATGATTTCAAGCTAGGAAAAGGTACGGGGTATTACATGGTGAGTCTACTTACACTTAGTATGTATGTTTTATGATTACGTTTGAAATCTATTTTACTTATTGCATTCACCCCTGCATACTCGGTAAATTCTAGAAGTACCGATCCACATATATGTCTATGTGCTACATTATCTCATAATGTAGGTACTAGTTATAGCCTACGCACCATGATTAAAAAGTTGCAGTTTCCAGTCAGCAGGTGATGAATTCTCTTATTTCATGAACTCCAGAGAGTTTTAGTTCATGTATAGTTCTTTTATTTTCGATGTATATTGATTAGTGGTAGTTGGAGGCATGTCCCAGCTATCTATAGTCAGTATAGTAGAAGCTTTATAGATGTCATTCAGAGTCAGTCATGTAATATTAGTTTCTTTCTTCTGATTTATAAGATTATAAAACTTTATCAGTTTCATACTATTTTAGATTTTTAGTATGATTATGTTTCACATAGTAGAACTTGTTATTTAATGTATTATAATTTAGTTGCTTAACAGTATGCCAATTCATGGGTTAGCTTGGGATCACTTGTGGTTCCTAGCACTGTGTGACGACTAGGGGTAGTCTCGGGTTATTAAATTACTCAGCCTTGGTAGAGGCACACAGGAACCTCAAAGAGTCATATGTGAAGATGGTAAGGAAAGAGAATAAAATAGATAAGTTCTTTAAGAAGTTGTGGAGGGGGGTCAAAGGCATCTTTAAGGTGCTCAAACTAAATGAGAAATTACCTTCTTCAAAGTTAGACAGTAAAAATGAGGCCCTTGTGGATTGGTTAGTTGATGAAGCTGATGGTGATGGTGCAGATTCAGATAGGGAGAATAGATTTTGAGGCAGATTCAGGGAGACCCCTCTTACTCTTGCTTTATTGAACATGCAGTAGGGATAATACATTCTTTTGAATTGGGGGTACCCCGGGTTTATGGTGTTTTGGTGATTTGATGCTAGACATTCCTTTTTATGTTGTTGTTTTAAAATGATGCTTTGGATATTATTTTTAGTTTGTCTTGAGATACTACATTATTTTATGGATTAGCATATTTTCTTTCTAGTTTTAATTTCTAATTTTAATTTAACTCTTATTTTGATCTTGTTGGTGCACGAGTATCTTTGCCCTATGATGGATTGAGTGATAATAATCTTTTAACGACCCAAAACTACCCCCTAGTCATCACACGGTGCTTACAATCCTGAGGGACCACAAGCTAACCCATGAGCTGGTACCTATTGTGAGCATTGAATAATATAATCATGAATGCAGAAGAATAACTTAAATGACATAAGGTTTAATAATGAAATGACTATTGAATTATGAATCTGGCATAATACTGAAATCAGAATAATTTGAATAGCTAACTGTATGTCTGAAAAACCTCTAAACAAAATACTGTAAGTTGATGGAACAGGCCCCCAACTAACTCTACTAACTACTGAAATAAAGACATAAAGTAATACAATCTATCCTCGGATGATGAGGATTCACCACTGCTACTGTACTGCTGATGATCTTAGGGACTAAGTGTGATTCGGGAACTGAGCGTCACTGCTGATGATCTTAGGGACTAAGTGTGATTCGGGAACTGAGCGTCAGCACCTATGATATGATACTCATAGCACAAAAGAAAGGTATGCGATCAGTACTTTGAATATACTGGTATGCTAAATGAGGTAGGTTGATATGCATGATTTCATGAATAGGAATAATAATAACTAACTATTTATACATGTAAAACATAGAGTACTGAGTAGAGAGCATGAAATATATAGGTACTGAAAATATGGAGAAATCTATAAATACCGAGTATGCATGACAGTCTGTAAATATTGAAGATGCATGAAAATTTGTGGACAATGGGATACATTACCAAGAGTATATCATGGACTGAGTAAAATCTGTAAACTAAAATACTGACAAAATACTGATATTTGTATGCTTTGGCCAAATAACTCTAAGACTGTATAACTGAATTGAGACTATATCTGAGACTGTGGGAGCAATCATCTAACCGACATTCCACAATTTGAGCTAATTGGGGTCCAACCTGTAACTCCTTTTAAGGGTGTTAATACCGTGCCACAGGTACTAACAATGGTTTTGTGGATCCAATAAATTGATATAATTTCCAAAGGACTAAGGGTGTCAAGCCTGAACTAACGGGTGACCCCTGCGAGATAGTGAAGCCTAATCTGATGGGTGACTACTCATATCCTACATTGGCTACGTAGTTCTGTATTATAGGGACTGCTACTAACGACTCTGCCTAGCTGGCGGGGAAGTCGTCATCCCTGCACTTGCTTGGCGCTAAATCCTACTCCCAACTAAAAGACACTAAGATACTAGACTATTCTGAGTTTAATGACTGATATCTGACTATTTTGATAATGCTCATAATATAATCTAAAGACTATTTTGTAGTGTACTAATACTAGACTAAGTAAGCAACTATAGATTTTGGGTATTCAATACCCCCGGGACTCAAAAAAATAATAGTAAAATGACAATAAAGCTTGAAGGACAAAACATGAAGGTTTATTTAAATCAATCACTCTTGTAGGTATTTTATCAAACACTTGTAGTTCATGGTTTAAAACAATCATAAGAATGTCATAAAACATATAGAAATAGCATGAATCCGACATAATAGAGTTAAATCGAGGTCTTATTTAATAAATAACAACATTAAAACATGGAGGATTAAATAACAACAATAATTTCATGGTAACATGGTATAGAATCATAGTTCATGGATATTTATGGGTGAACTCACAATTTAAAACATAATAACTTGAAAAGATCACAATTTCATAATTTAAATAGGTTTCTTGGACTCCATGGATGAAAGGGATCCATGGATGAACATCTAACATACCTTAATTGATGGATTTCTTAAAGTTCTTGGTGAATGCTTGAGGATTGACCTTGAATTTGAGAGCTAGGATTCTTGATTGGGAGAGAATCTTCTTTGATTTGGGGGAAAAGTTATTAAAATAATGAAATAATCGGTTAATTAGGGTGAATTTTGTGCTAAAGGCTGACTGGGGTGAGGGAACAGAGACTGTAATGCCCTCAGATTTAAAACTCAAAATTACTAAAAAAAATTCTAATTTTATTAGCTGGCGCTATTGCACCGTGTCACTGGAATTGGATAACTGAGAACTGAGGGCTTGGTGCGACACAGAGGAATAACAATGCCCTTTTGATTCTGAAATTCACCCTTGGCGTGATGCGCCATTATCGCGACAGGACACTGGAAAAGGACAATTGAGATTTTGGCAGATGGTGCAATACGGAGGTTTCATGGATCTTCACTGGAAATTGACAAACATCATTCATGTTGGCTCCGTGACGCGCTAAGGGTTAATATGATGGTGTTTAATGACTGAAACTTTAAATCACCATAACTTCTTACTCGATTATTGGATTTAGGTAAATTTTATATCATTGGAAAGATAATTTAATTTTCTACATAATGGCAGGCTCTAAACTAGATAATAATGAGTTTTTCAAAAATTTATATACGAATACTCATGTATTGGGACTTAGATTATGCTAAGGAAATGTGGGGTATTACAAATCTTAAGGGTAAAGCATCGTGTTTGGGTTTGAGCCATAGATGTAAGGGAATTTTGAGTACCCAGAGAATTGAGTGTCATTAATGCAAGAAAAATCTGAGTACCTATAGCATTATACTTTATTAAGTTAGGGTCACTTTATAGATCATTGGCGAACTCTGAGTAGCCATATAGTTAGCTTGCCCATGAGTGAACCTAAATGTGAGACTAAGGCTTTGGACATGAGAGACTTTGCAACAAATCCTTTTCTCTTTTTGTGGCTCCACATATTGTTGACTTGTAATGTAATACCCCGATCATTCCTTAAGCCCAAATTCATCTGCCGAGTGAATATGGATCACTTCCAAAGTGATTGATGTTCAAACCATATTTTATTTCTATTTCTAATTTTTGTCAAGTGAAAAATTGAATAAGATTTACATCGATACCAAATTCGCCTAAATCCGACACTCGGGTGAGGAGTTAGAGTCATTTTAGTGAGACAGTACGCCAACTGGCACTTCAGCGCATTGCAGAGCCAGTCAAAATGGGAATTGTCATTTTCCAGTGAGCCTTCGCGATTTCACCACGTTGTGCCAAGGCTTAATTTCAGGGTTGTCAAATTCTAGTGCACCAACGCGATTTCTCTGCGTCCCGGTACCATTCCAGGTCACGACCAAGGTGGCAAAAGTGACTTCACCACGTCGCGCCACTATACAATTTTCTAATTGTCAAAATCCAGTGCAGGTCCTCGATTGTGGCGCATCATGCCAGGACCAAAAATCGAGCTCCAGTTCTAGAATTTGCTCAAGGGTATTTTGGTCTTTCCACCCATCCTTACCCACTATATATATACAAATAGAAAAGAAAATCCTCATTTTCCTCTTCCATTCCATCCAAAAAAAGTCTAGGGTTTCTCTCTTCCATTTCCAAATTCAAATTTTCTCTAAGAAATTTAAGAAATCTTCCATATATTTCACCAAGTTGTTTAAGAATCGAGTTTTTCGAGTCAAAGGCATCAAGAAATTTAGCTTAAGGGTGCGAAAAAGAAGTTTATATCAAGTTTCTCATCTCCAAAACCATAATCAAGGTATGTGGGGCTTGAACAAGAATATCCTTTCATTCTTGTGCCCAAAGAATTGATTTTTACTAAAGAAATTTCATGATTTTGCAAGCAGGTTTATATCCAAATTACTTAATCGTTGATTTATAATAATCGAACTATTCAAGATTGATATACATGACTATTTCGTTGTTTTATTTCTTAAATTGAGAATTTATGCTATGAATTGTATATTGCAACTATGAATTGATGGTTTCCAGGAGATAGATGACAAGAGTCATGATTTTAAGATTTTCCATGAGAAGTTGATTATTGAATATATATATTTCTCGATATTAAGCTTGAGAGTCAAGAATGAGTCCTATGATGTTTCCTTGAAGCTTATGATATTTGAAATGATTTGATAAGCAAGCGTACTTGATATTAAGAAAGATTGTTTTGATTTTGAGTCGAGTTAGGAATCCACTGTTGTATATGATTTACAGATAAGATATATTTATGTTTTGGTCTTCATGATAGACCCTTGAGTAGATATTGATTAAGGTGGATTTCCTAACTCATTCTGAGCTGAGTCTGGGAGGAGTATTTAGCACCGAGAGGGAAATGTGGTATTTTCCTGGAACTACATGCCACCATAGGATTGATATTGATAATTGTGGACTAGAGGCCGAGTATGAACTTGTGATCATGAAGTTTAGGTTGTACTTCCTGGCAAGAGTATGACGCTCTTGCCAATATGGGGTTCTATCCTTAGGAGGGCAAAACTTTGGACTCCATGTGTCTCACATGGTTTATGTCGGTTATAAGAAACTCTCAAGTCCATAATAGTCTAAGTTTCATGAGTTACCGAGTCACTCTAAGTCATGAGTCAAAGCGTTTGAGTTGAGATCAATAATTTATGAGATTTATGAAGCATGTGTTACTATTGATGATTTATGGAAATCACGTTTCAGGTAATTCAAGCAAAGAGAGTCATTATTGCCAGCATGCATGATTTTTTTACACATTTATGATATTATTTAAAAATGTTGCATACACCCCCACACACTCAGTACATTCCCAAGTACTGATTCCCATACTCTTTTATGTTCTATATTTCCTCGTGATGTAGGTTCAGGTGCTCAGTCTCAGTAGCGACAGTGATCTTCAAGTACCTTCATCTACATTTTCGCAGTTGGTGACTCCTTATGGTTCGAGGACCTATGTCCCTAATTTTGTCTTGTTAATAGTTGGTTGCTTCCTTATAGATCAGTATGAGTCAGTTGGGGGATCTCTCCTAATGGCTCCTCAGTCTTTGTAGTAGAGGCTTTGTTAGACTAGAGTACCAGTATGTGCAGAACTTTAATATTTTGATTGTACAGGACAGTATCTCTTCATATTCCAGTATGTTCATGGCATGATTATTCTTTCTTACTCTAGCTTGATTTTCGTTGTAGTGAGTTCTAAAAGTGATGACAGGCTTTGAGGGTTAGATTGAGGCCACGTGTGGCCTTGAGCACCATGTGATGTCTCGGGATAGGTTCTCGGGTCGCTACATGTAAATAATGTTAAATACTCTAATTTTGACTCGAATGGGAGGGACATTTGATCCCCCTTGGCGAATTTTGCATACCATGTGTGATGAGCATTTTGCATTCATCTCTTATATACTTGTGTTATCTAGAACTTGCCCCATAAGTATTTCAAAGCTGATATTGATTATATTTGGTTGGAGAAATGATCTTAGTTTATCCTTGTGATTTTGGAACCTACTCTAACCTAAAAAGCCTTCCTATGCATAATTCCAATCCTTAGTTACCCACTTTGATCCTGTGGACATTTCTTTGGCAAGCGCATTATATGCCATGAACCATTCCTTTTATCCCTCTTTTGAACCATACCCTCCTTGAACTTATAAATTCAACTTAAGGCTAAAAGCCTAAGTTGTGGTGGTGAATGTGACAAAAAAAGTTTGAAGCCACGAAGTATTAGTGAAATGCCAAATATGCCTAAGTGTTGAAAACCAATGATTAGAAAAAGAAAGGATCCCATAAAAGGATAAATTGCACAAAAGTGCAAGGAAATCAAAGTGAAAAAATAGCGGTGACCAAAGAAAATAAAAGACAGGCTTTCAAAAAGAAAGAAAAGAAACAGAGAAAAGTGGCCAATAGCCAAAAAAGAAGATTGAAAAGTGTGATGTAGATGTTCAAGGAAGGGAGTATCCATGCTGTTCCCAAACAATATTCTACCCTAACCCAAACCTACAATACAAGCTTAAAAAGCCCTTTGAGATCTCCAACCATTTACTTTCTTTGTAGTGGCGATTGAAAATAGGGGCAAGCATATGGTATAACCCTTTGCATTGAGATTTCTTTTGTGAGAGAGAGAGTTTGTTGACTTCAAATTACTTGTTGCATATTTTGTAGCTTGATATGAGAAATTCACTTTCTTGTGAGGACGGCATGTGAAACCAGTTGAGGTGGGTAATCTTGTCACCTTTTGGCAATGAGGCAGATGGAGTATAGTCTAGTTGTTGTCAAAAGGGAGTCAATTCTAGAGTATTGGTTTTTGTTGCTTGGTCTCTCTTTGAAGTCCTATGTAGCCTTGGTTTTAGTATTTTATAAGAAGGGATGTAGCTAAGTTAGCTTAACCCATGTGCAATGAGCTATTTGTGGTTGTGATTAAAGTTGAGGTCATTGTGATTTTTAAGGCATTATTCGTACACATTACTTTGTTATGGATGAATAAATAGGACATAATTGCGATTAGATGAACCAATGTATACTTCTTGCAGGCATAAAGGTAAACGGTTGGAAGGATGTGGATTGGAACTCAAAATGATCAAAAAAGGAACAAGAAAGTGCAGCTAAAGACCTAAAAGAAAAGGGCCTCAGGTACCACGGTCGCGGCCCAGTGGTCGCAGTCGTGGTCAGTCAAGATGGTCAATCAACCGTGATCGCAAAAGTTAATCATGGTGGCATAGTCACGATCACAGCCATACTTTCGCGATCGTGGCTTAGCGAAAATGTTCAGCCCAAGGGTAAAACTGTAATTGTATGTGCTGACCTAAATTTGAACAAAAAAACTCAAGCCCTAGTTTCATGAATCATTCATTCTATCACATTCCTTCTTCCCCAATTTTTAGGTTTTAGATCTAGAATTTGTAGTCTCCATTTTTTAAGAAGAAATTATTGTATAAATTTTGGGTGAAGAATACATTGGAGACTTTCTAAGTGGAAGATTCGCTCACTTCCATTGTTGATTTTGTGGGAAAGCAAGTTTGAAGTAACATTCGCTTTAATCTTCAACAAATTATTTCAATGGAGATTATAGGTATATTTATTCTTACTTATCTTATGTGTAGCTAAATCTCCCTCTTGGGGTTATGTGTGTATAGGGGTTAAAGTGTGTGTGGGTTGTTATTGTTAGCATCTATTTGGTAGTTCTTGTTTATGGGTTCCATCATTGCTATGTTAACTTGGTTAGTATTTGATGGGTAAAATCTCCAAATACCCATATGGGTTTGATGAGTGAAAGCTCCAACCTCTAGAAAGCTCAAGGCCATCTTCGAAAGAAGGGTTTTAAGTGAATTTTAGGAAACTATATCATCCTCAAAAGATAGATATGGAGACCAAAGCAATGATAGATAATTATACGTGTAGATTGCTAATTTTTCACTACATTAGACATAAGGGTGTATATGAGGTTAACTATGTCATGGCTATCATCTTAGAAATAGAGATGCCTCGATTGAGGTTGTGGTTACTAATTGTTGAACACACCTATTAGGTAATCGAAAGAATCAACGTATAAAAGTTAGGTGTTTTGTTGAAAGACTATCATCAAAATCTATAACCAAGCCTACCCATATTTGAATTACTAAATAAATGTTGATGACTAACTCCCACATTTCACTCCCTTAGTAATGCATAATCCTAAGATCTATGCATAATTGGTAAAACTCTAATTATTCGTAGCCTTGTATTTATACTAGAAAAAACTAAAAAGAAACATTAGTGTAGAAACCTATCTCCCCCATGTTATCTTTTTGTACCATTTGTTTGAATTTAACTTGTATCTATCATTTAAAATTAATTTGATCGCCACTCACATTGTTCCTCATGGATTCTGCCCCGACTCCAAACTTGCGTAAATATATTGAAAATGACCTCCTTGCACTTAAATTGACGTGTAAGTTGAGAGTTATTAAGCCACGTCTTCACCAGACTAACAAAATCCTTACAAACACTAGAACCCCCATGGTGTTTAAGTGATTTCTTTTTTATCTCGTTTGGGCTCTGTGTAATATTAGATCAAATCAGATAAGGATAACTTCGATCCAATAGCATTGATCATCTAGAGAACAATTACAATTTAGATAGTCCTTATATTAGTTGAATTTACATTCATTATTAACAAAACGAACCAGACAAACCAATCAACATAAAAAAACAAAATTTCCCTTGCAACCCTTTCGAATTTGTTTACAAGGAAACATTGCCTGAATTTAAATGGCTTGGAATATTATCTTTCTTGGTATAAATGCCAGTCATGGAAAATGTGTGTAGATTAGCAATGTTACAACTTATATAAAGAGTGTTGTCAATGAATTTGTTGAATCTTCAATCATATTGCTCTGCAGCTCACTCCAGGCCTAAACGCACCCATCTTATTCCTAGAAAAGCACCTGTTTGAGCAAGCAACCACTTATTTGTATCATTTCATATAAATGGCACTGACATTAGACTAGACTTGGATTTGAAATGTAAAGATCAAGAGTAGAAAAACCAAACAAAGAGAAAAGAAATTTAGCAAACAAAGAGGTAACTTGGACTAACCGATAAAGTTATTGTCATGAAACCATGAGGTCACGGGTTTAACCTAAAACTAGACCCTTGTCGTCCTACCCTTCCCAAACCTCACACATACCAAGAGCTTTAAAATGCATCGGGCTAGAATTTGTAATATTATGCTACTTTTCCCTACTATGAAAGAGAAATGGGATACATTACCAGAAAATAACATACAAAATACAAATAGAACTAATTAAATGTAGATTTCCATCTTCAATGAGATTAAAACTACTCTTGGAATCAACGGGCTACATAAAATCAACAGCTATGTAGATTTTACAGAAACAAATGTTTATAGACATTATATAAAGAGTTATGCACCATGTCATAGTTTGTATTAACAGAACCTAACCTCCAGCGTTTACACTTTATCAAGAATCTTCTATCTTCCAACAACATATCTAGAATTTTTCCTTTAACACCCTTCCACCTGCTTCTATTTCTATTTCATACCTCAAATTCAAGTATCTCAGCTGGCATGCAAATATCAAGACATTAAAATTGACAAGATTAAGCATACCTGACACATTATATAGAAATATCAGGAAAATCACACCTGAAATAAGAAATTAAAGCAAAATGAGTTTAAAAAATCAAATATTGGAACATGCAGAGCAAAAGGAGTAAGAAAAACACATAAATCAAAAGTTGTTTTAAGAAAATCAACACATAGAAAATGTAAAACAAAAAGGGTTAAAAAAAATTCAAATCTTCAAACGTATTAAGTATAAAAAATGAAGGAAAAAGAAAAATAACAGGGAATTACAGCTGGAGCTTGACATGCATTTGTTGAATGGATGCAGTAGGAAGATAATATTCAAGATTTGGTCTATCAAAGTTCAACTTCGAGCTTGATGATTTCATTTTATTCATTGCGTTCTGATATAATAATATGTATAGTATCAGTAATAGAAAGAAAATGTTTTTAGAAAACAAAGAGTTTAGTGACAAGAAAATAAAGCTTCTGGAGTTCTCTCTTTTCTTACAAAGAACAAATAATATTTGTTTATTTTCCTAATTCATTTTTTATTATTTATTTTCCTAATTCATTTTTTTAATGATTGGATTTGGGTCATCCTTTACCATTTAAATTTTTAATATGCAGGTTTATGTACATAAAAATTTTAAAGTTAGGTACAAATTTTACTCTCACTTACCAATTTATATAAAGTATTTTTAAATGTATGCAAAATTTTAAAATTAATTGTTTCGATTTATATTCTAAATTAAATTATGTCTTTTCTGTTATTATAAATCATTTCATTATGGTGAAATATTTTCTTTTATTATTACTAAGTGCATAAATGTATATATGAATTGTTATAGAATAGACTTATAAATATGAAATATAGTTTTAAATTTATTATGAGTGTATAAAAATGCTATTTACTAGTTCATTAGGGATTTAGTAAAAAGAAAAATTCTACCATATAATTGAAACAATAGAAATAGAACAAAACAAAAATATATATGGAAATGAAGTTCTGAGAATGACAATGAAAGTAGCATAGGTATGCAAATTGTTTCAAAGATAATTACATTTTACATAAAGTACAAAAATATAGAATTCTAAAAATAAAAATAACTTTTAAAAAAATAGAAAATAAGTATAATGACTAAATTCTTCTTTAATCAACTACAATTTTTTATCTGAAAATTTTACGTTGTTTTATTATATTTTTTGTACTTAATAAAATAACATACGTAGAACTAACATATTTTTTATATACACTTACTCTAAAAAACACCTGATACACATGCAACACATGTCGCTTATACTAGTAATTATAAAAATATAGACTGGGTGTTTATAAATTATGAGTATATTTACGATAATAACTTAATAACTATTAATAAAGCTATGTAAAATGTATTATATTTAATTAATAAATTATATATACTATAAAAATAAACTTAAATAATAAAAATAAATTGCATACTTTAAAATCATGAATTTGACATGTCGGTATTTATTTGATTACAAAATAATGCATAAATACTAATATTAAAAGTTAATAGTTTTTGATAAAATAGCAGCCTAGGGGACATATCGGGAGGTCAAAATTAGGTGTCAACAGCTGTGCTTCGTTGTTTGATAATGATAAAAGAATTATCGAGTAACAAAATTTGACGTAGTAGTCAATTTTGTCCAATCCAGAGAATGATTTGTTGGAATTAAAGCAATAGGGGCCGTTTTAAAAATAATGCGGCTGAGACTTTGATTTTAAGTTGCCTACATATCTCTGGTTTATGAAAATTAGGTCGTGTAGTTCTAGATTTAGGAACAAATAAGATTCCTAAAAGAAAACTGACGAATGTAGGATTTGAATAATGATAGCACGAATAGACAAGACTAAAGTGGTTTTAAAATATGGAATGTGAATACGCTTTAGAACATGAAAAACGTAGGGGAAAGAATTATGTTTCGAAAGCATGAGAGATATTCAATAAGGCACGACAAGCAATACAAGGTCGTGTTAAGATTCTACAATGAACCTAACATTATTTTTAAGGTTCTATAAGAAGCCCAATGTTGTTTTTAAGATTCTATAAGGAACCCAATGTTTTTTTTTAAGATTTTCTAAGTAACCCAATATCGTCTTTAAGGTTCTACAAGGAACCCAATGTTGTTTTTAGGATTCTACGAGGGACCTAATGTTGACATTATTTTTAGGATTTTACAAGGAACCCAATATCGTTTTTAAAGTTTTCCAAGGAACCCAATGTTATTTTTAGGGTTCTATAAAGAACCCAATATCATTTTTAGGGTTCTACAAGGAGCCCATGTTGTTTGTAGGGTTCTACAAGGAATCCATTATTGTTTTAAGGGTTTTATAAGAAACCCAATTTTGTTTTTAGGGTTCTACAAAGAACCCAATGTATTTTTTAAGGTTCTACAAGGAACCCAACGCTATTTTTAGGGTTTTACAAGGAACCCAATGTCAATTTTTAGGATTCTATAAGGAACTCAATGTTGTTTTTAGAGTTCTATAAGGAACTCAATATTGTTTTTAAAGTTCTAAAAGGAACCCAATGTTGTTTTTAGGGTTCTACAAAGAACCCAATGTTGCTTTTTTAAAGGTTCTACAAGGAACCCAGTATTATTTTTAAGGTTCTACAAGGAACCCAATATTGTTTTTAGGGTTCTACAAGGAACCCAATGTTATTTTTAGAGTTCTACAAGAAACCCAATGTTGTTTTTTATAAGGTTCTACAAGGAACCCAATATTATTTTTAAGGTTCTACAAGGAATCAATGTTGTTTTAAGGTTATACAATGAACCACATACTATTTTTAAGGTTTTACAAGGAACCCAATGTTATTTTTAAAGTTTTACAAGGAACCCAATATTATCTTTTTAAGGTTCTACAAGAAACCTAATGTTATTTTTTAAGGTTCTACAAGGAACCTAGTATTTGTTAGCGCAATATAATGTCAATTTTGATATCTTTAAAGTTAAAAGATAGACTAACTTAGGTCATCTCCCCTATTAGGGATGTATTTTGGATTTCCTTGATGATACTATAAGATTGTTGCTATATTCGTACCTGTTGTCTGCACTCAAAGAAAAATCGTGAGTTGAAGTTAATGTTGATTCATACCTTTGCTTGGTTTGACTCCTTGTTTTTTCTATTTTATGGAAACTTATTTATACTCCATCATGGTCAATTTTTTGAGGAATCCTCAAAAAATTCTTTTCCAGTTTAGGATAAAAGACACCATTTGCACATCCATGTGAATTGATATGTTGCTTTCTTGTGAAATTTTTGAGGTTATCTCGAAAACTCAAAAATTCTGCCTTAGTTTTTTCTTTTGTAGTCTTATATTTCTGAGGCACTCAAAGAAAATATTACTTCAAGAGAAATAGTTGTCCTATATTTGAACATTGTGATCTCAATTGGAATCTGCCTTTATATGCTTAAGAGTTGCCTATTAGAGGTATAGAAATTTGAGAAGAGTTTTCAAGTTTGATAGAGAGAAAAAAGAAAATTTTTATTAGATTAAGATCGGACCCAAAATGGACTGCCTACATATCCAAATGGAAGTTAGGTCAAACGTATTTCATGAGTATAAAGAAAGATAGGTAAAACAGGAAAATATTATTAGCCCTAAGGCGGATAAATGGAGAATGATGAAATTTTGCTTGAGAGAATGAGCGTCTATCCTAGTCCATGTGATTTGTTTTATGCTTCTTTCGCGAACGTCTTAGAAATATTTTTATCGGATCACCTTGAACAAAGATTTCACCCGTAGTGACAGGATCACAGGTGTTTCTTATTGGGCCTTATTGCACTTTTATATTTTTCTTTTTAATCAGATTCTGGATTTTCTATCTTAGTGACGAGCATTCCACAATATCATGAACTTGAATATTCAAGTAATAACCACAATTTGTAGTTAGATCAAAGTTAGGGGGTGGATGCATAGGAATCCATCCCTTCCTCGATTGTAAAATACCTTAGGCCCTCAATCATTCAAATATGTTCGCCAAGGGCTCAGTCAAAGGAGTAAAGGTATGAGGCTTCATTCTCTATGGATGATGAAAAATACTTTGTACTGGTTAAGGTCCATGTTGAAAGTTGAGTTGTATGCGAAGAGTATTATTTTGAAAACCTTGTTGGAAAGAGTAGGGTTGAATCTGATAATCCTTGATTCAAGAATCTTGTGAGTCATAAGGTTAAATAACCACATTACGAGAATAAAAAACAGCTTGAGACTCTTCATTATTCTGATAGCCTTGTTCTTGAGGTATGGAGGGTGATGAATCCTATTCTCCTTCCTCGGATGGACTCTTTGGTGTTTGAAAAATGATTGCCATTGAGGAAACATCAATGATTCTCCTAGTTCGAATGTCATATTCTAACTTTTTTCAATTGAAATTAGACTCTCAAAACTATGGCTACCTAAGAAGAAATTTTTTTGAAATTATACTCTATCTAGCTAACTGATGAAGATTCGAACCAACTCCTCTTCAACTAAAGAAGGACGAATCTTAGAATTTTTCAACCTCCATCGTATTGCATATTTCTCAAAAGATTCATGAGTCATTCTTTTATCTCGATAAAATCCCACATTGTCAGACCAATGTTTATGGTAAACGTATTTTATCTCACAAAATCTTGAGTTATGTCTTCCCATTTATGCCATTTGTTAAAATCTTGTTGGGCGAACTAAGTGAGCATCATTGCTGACAAACTTTTAACAAAGAATCTCATCAGAAGAGCCTCATTATTGCCTATACCAACTAGTCTTCCACAATATTCCTTTAAATTTGTGATTGGATCTCCACGCCCATCAAATATGTTGAACTTTGAAACTTTGTATCCTGGAGGTAAATCAACTTTTGAATGTAGACATAATTTCTCATATCTCAAGTCGTGAATACCTCTAGAACATAGTTTCTCATCCAACCTTTTCTCTAAGTCACGAAGTTTTTGCTGACGTTCATCTAAATCAACTCTCTCACTTTCAAGATTGGTACATTATGAGGGAAACTATTGAGAGGGTGCATGAGTAAGGCGGGGATGAGGAGGTACGGTCTAAATAGTATTTTGCATTAGGCGAGAAAAAAGAGGGATGGAATCTTTCTGGATATTAAGAATATTTGTCATATTGCAAATCTTTAATTGAGTCGATGTTCAAATGCTAGACAACCTTTATATAAAAATAGTAAATTGAACAAAATAAGTGTCAGTTTACCCAAATAAAAAAATATTATAACGAAATGAGTCATCTTGTCAAATAGGACTTTAGGACAAATGGATGAACTAGAATTTAAGCTTGAGAAGCGAATCGATATCAAAATATAGAAGTTAGGGTCTAAGAAGGACTTAGGTACTAAATTCGTACTTGAACTGGTTAAATGAACAAGTAAATAATAATAAGATATTGAAAAGATGTGCATAGAATGTTTAAAGAAATTGTTTTGAATAAATGGGAGAATTCAAGATTTGAAAAGTTTTGAAAATTTTGAAGTATATAGTTTGAAACATTTGAGAATTTGAAATATTGTGAAAAATCGTTTGAATAATCAAAAGAACCTCTAATTTTCACCCTTATGACAGCATTACGGAAAAGTAAAATAAATGGAGGATATGACTTGATAGAAAAACTATTTGAATGACAAGGATTGTTTCATATTTTCAAATATTAGGATATTTTGTATAACAAAGGAAAAAGGAAGACTGGATCCTTATAAAAAATTATCTATGTATCTTGTAAGAACAAGAATCAGGTCAGACATTCAAAATTTGAGAGTCATAGAAATTCAAATAGCGGGTGAAGATACATAATGGACAAAATAATCAAGACAGATTGTCAAACATAAAACATTCAATATATGCATATAAATATCATGAAGACACTTGAAATTTATCAGGATGCATACTCTTTAATAAAGAAATATACGATTAACCTCTAGGAATAAGAATGATGGCATAACATGGTCCCCTTAAGTGGATAGCCTGAGAGTGGAAAAGTTTATACTATCGACGTACCGCTGATCGACCGATTCATAAGGCATTTTTCGAAGGGTGTTTTAGGAAAGAATGTCCGTGCATCCACACAACCGTTTGTAAAAAAAAATATAGGAGGTTCCAAGTGGAGGAAACTATAAGAGAAATGACAGTTTATGAAAGCAGTAACACATAGCACATAATAAAAATACAATAATATATTCAATAACATAAATAAATAACACAACATATAGTCAAATATCAAGGGGAAAAGGAAAAGGGATAATTATGAAGGGATATATAAAAACACATAAAGGGATAGGAAAAAGGGTAAACATGTAGCAAAATAAATCATGATGCTAAAAACAAACAATAAACATCAAAATAAAATTTAGAAAAATAAAGAGAATTCCACATAAAACACAAATTCATAATGGTTAGAACCTAAGTATCCTAGCAGAGTCATCAGTTTGTCACGCCTCATTTTTGGGTAAGAATTCAAATTACCTCGAAAGAAAGGTGTTAGGCACCTTTCGAGGTCCACAAATGTAGTTTTCGATCGAATTCATAGTTTACATGGAGATTCTACATGATAAGCAAATGTCACTTATTTTTATAGACCCAATATTAACTAAGTGATAAAGTAATGAATAAACAAAATATGTAATTCAACTAGTTTTAAAATACTAATTATCTAAGTGATAAAAACAAATAAGTATATAAATTAGACAAGTGAGAAGACAGAAGGAACACAATTTATAACAAAATATTTATATTAAATTAGAGAACCTAAACTACCACAATCAAATAAATATATAAAATAAAGAGAAGATAAAGACAAATTCGCAAGATTTAACAAAGGATTTATTGTCTTTATTGGAATCAACACCCACATTATTAATCATTACCAGATATATTATCTCGCAGTCGGGTTATTAATGGGTGACAATATCGTATGTCTCATTGTTGGAATTTGCTTGAGTTACCATCATCTCCAAATGTCTACCCACCCCCATCTAGATTAGTCGTTTAGCCGAAAGGTGTTCTAGAAAGAAAGGATAAAACTAGTGTTCCCTAACATGCCTATCCGTCCCAACTTATCATCCAAGAGGCACCAAACTTTTCTACGTTGAATTTGGGATCTAGACAAATAAACTTAGGCTTCTTAGTTAGCCTCAAAGCGTGTCAGACAATAAGAACAACATTTAGCACATGATTGTCCCAAATACGGCCTCTTGATTAATGAAGAATGGATTAGGTAATTAACATGCTTAAAACAATTGTAAACCTATAGGTATGATGTCTAATGTCTAAAAACGAGTTAAAAGTTTAAAGCATTAGAAATATAAAAAAAACTGATGAACTCATTGAAATAAAATATTTCTTAAATGAAAGCTGTCGAAATAACATGCTGGAAATTTTACATAATTTCTATAAGAAACAGTTGAGAAGTTACCACACACATATTGAGATTGATTGTCACGTCAGCAAATAAATTAAATATACATAAAAATAATACGCAACCATTATTTTAAATATGCTAAAAATAATATTAATATGATGGAGCTTACTTTAAAGTATTAAGAGTTCAATTTTAATATGCTAAAAAGTGACATAAAAATGCTGAAAATTATTTCTTAATGTTGAAAATGTGCTGAAAAGTGATTT
Organism: Capsicum annuum; assembly: GCF_002878395.1. Classification (NCBI taxonomy): domain Eukaryota; kingdom Viridiplantae; phylum Streptophyta; class Magnoliopsida; order Solanales; family Solanaceae; genus Capsicum; species Capsicum annuum. The sequence goes on along the minus strand of NC_061116.1, from coordinate 143,929,320 downwards.
AATATGCTGGAAATTAATATTTTAAATGCTAAAGAATAAATCTAGACGTTGAAATTAATTTAGGAGAGCTGAAAAAATTGAATAAATGCTAAAAACTTAATAAAACGCATGAAAAATTATATGAGCATGTTGTAAAAAGTAAAGGCTGAAAATATGTTTATTATATGCCAAAAATTTGTTAAACATGACAAATATAATTAAACATATTGAAAATTAAGTAGACATATCCGAGATTAATTTAATATGGCTGAAGTTAATTAAAACTCCTTAAAGCATGATTTCTAAGTGATAAAATAGTTTGCCTAACATATTGCGTTTTAATTAACAATCCTAAAGAAAATTGGCTAGGTGATAAAATAATTGCATACAATATTCAAATCACATAATTCCTACCCCCTAAGCACCCCATAATTGTTATTATTACATAGAGTGTTCATACAACAAATTATTACTGACCCAAAATAATTTTAAAAACAAGAAAAAGGCTAAGTGGGACAGCCTTAACCATTCTCGAATTCCTGGCAAGTCTTCATTCTACCTGAATCCGAGAACTTTAATTGAAAACTATTAAATATAAGCACATGCACAAAAATATACTGCCACCCAAATATATTCTCAAATCCTAAAGTTATAAACATTCCAGAGGAAAACATACATATCATTTAGCAACAAACAAAGAAGCAACATAATTTAGAGCAGTAACATTCAACAATTAATGCATTAAAAAATATATTAATAGACAGCAATAAATAAGATAAAGGAAAACCTTAACAAGTTGAAACTCACAATCAAAATCTCAAGCCAAGTGTTGCAAAGAGTAAAGTGTAGTAAAAAGTTTTGTTTGTAATACTTTTTTTGTACAGAGAATAATGAAGGATGAAAAGTAAGTGTAAAAAGAGAAGAGGAAGTATGATATCTGTGAGTGAAAGTCCCTTTTATAATGAGAAAATGGGCTTGTTTATATAGTGGGTGGTCTCAGATATAAAAGGAAAGAGCAATATGTTTTGAAATCAATAAAATCAGTAAAAAAATCAATTAATGAAGGAAATTATGTTTCGTTACTATATAGAGAAGATTCAACGCAAAAATAAAGAAAATAAAATATTCACAACAATCACATAATCAATTAGATAGGTTGATCAGGCCAAAATCATCAGAATATTGGATGAGATGTTGTAGGGATTCTTCATCACAAAGAATTAAATATCAAAGTTGTTCAAAATTCAAAATTAAAAAGAGACGGTTGGTTCAAAATCGTACCATAATTAGTCGTCTAGTGCTAAGCAAGAAACCAATTCAACCAGACGTAAGATGTTACGACTATTATAATTCGAATTCAACGATATAAAAAGTACTAAAATTCCAAGTAATCTCGAAAAAAATGGTAATTAACAAGAGCTAACTTATCATTTTATATTTATTTTATATTTTTTATTAAATACTATTAATTTTTTTAATACTTAGATGACTTATAATAATTAATTAGGGGTGATATTTAGTAAAATTACGGTTAAAGCAGCTGAAGCAGACATGTCATAAATATCTATTTTATTTTTTTAAAATTAAATATTATTAAATTTTTATATATAAATAACTTATAATAATTAATTAGGAGTGATATCGTAAAATTACGGTTGAAGCAACTGAAACAAATATGTCATAAATAACTATTTTATTTTTAATTAAATATTATTATTTTTGAATATGAAAATAATTTATAATAATTAATTAAGAGTGATATAGTAAATATTTATGGTAAAATCTTATTTTTAGATGCAAAGAAATTTGAAGATGATCATGTGGAGTTCAAATAAAATAAAATCATTGTTCTTGAAAAATATGTGGCCATGGCATAAGACAAATGGGTAGAATAGTCAACAAGGATAAATACTTTCAAAGAGCTACATAAAGTCTTTTCTCATCCAATAAAATTGATTAATTTACCTGCAATTATAAAAATGCTTGCACATAAAAGACAAAAAGTGGGACATATTTGATATTCTTAAAAAGATGACTAGGTATTTTGTCATTTAAGCACGAAAAAAAGGTGTCTGCATATATGTATAAACACACATTGCATAACTGGTAGATGAAATGACTAAACTACCCCTTAACACACATGTCAACCTCATTTTATATAATATAGAAATAATAATAATAATAATAATTAAAAAATATTATTCTCCAATGAATAAATTATATATATAAAATTAACGACACAAACTATATTATTTAAAATCGCTGATAATAATAATTTGAAATAAAATAGATACCCACAGATTATGAATATAGATATTAAAATTATTAAAATAATAATAAAGATAATAGTAATTATACTAATATAGAGAAGGTGTTTATTAAATATGAGTATATTTACGGTGATAATTTAATAACTATTGATAAACTTATGTAAAAAGTATTATATTTAAATTAATAAATTATATGCTATTAAAAATAAAATTAAATAACAAAAATAAATTGCATACTTTAAAATCATGAATGTGACACGTCGGTATTTATTGGATACCAAAATAATGCGTAAAAAATACTAATATCCAAAATTAATAATTTTTTATAAAATAACAGCCTAATGGGGATATCGGGAGGTCAAAATTAGGTGTCAACAATGACAACTTGAAAACTAAAAAGTTTTTCTATAAGTTGCATTTAACCATCTAAGGAAGGTTATTTAGATTTTTTTCTTCCATTATTAAACTGCATTAATAGATTACTTCATTCAGTCCATTTACTTATCGTGTTTATATTCTACACACCCCTTAAAAGAATATCTTATCCATCACATATTAATTATTGTTTTACCTTTTTTCATGTTTGCTAAGAAAAATAATATATACAAGGTATTATTTATTAAGTTACCCTATTTATCATATGCTTTTTGAGAGTTATACAATATTAATAAGAACTATAAGAGTGTAGTTGAAAATCAATAATAAAAGTGAATTGATCAAATATAACAACAATTAATTAATATGGCAGTCAAGAAAAGAATATTGCCCTTATATAACTAAAGTTCCGAAAAAATAGGAAGGAAAACCTAATTTGCCTAAAAGAATCTTAGCCAAAAATAATGGTCGTGGTGGCCCTTGGCAGCCTCCAACGATGAAGACTGGTCAATTAGTTTAATACCCCACAAGTTCCTAGAAAAGTTTTCAATTATTCGTCATATTTTTAAAGACCCCAAAGTGATTATGTCAAGCCATAATTAAGTTTCATGACCTTTAACCTGTGTATAAAGTATTTTCGATGTGAATCATGGTCATAGGAAACACTTAGAGCAAAGTTGAGTAGAGAACTTTTCTATCGATTGAGTTTTAGTGAACTTTCAACTTGGGTAAACTTCTGAAGACCATTACTCCTAGTATATAATGATTTACGTGGCCTACTATTTACCAAATGATAGATCTTCGAGTCTTGTTTCCAACGCAACTAGTTTCACCTCAATTCGATATTGAAGTAGAAAGTTATGCTTATTTTACTTCAGAGTGTCTGACTGATAAAAAGTGATGACTAAGTTGACGAGTTTTCAACTAGGTGACTACTAAGTTGACGAGTCGTCAACCTTAACTAGAAAAGAGCAAATTCTATTTGAAATTGACGACTAGGGACGAGACGTCACCAAGGTGACGGTTTGTCAACCTAGACGTCCCATCATCCTAGTCATCAGTTGAGGAATTTTCTATGTTTTGTTGGTTTCTTTAGGGGTATTTTGATCTTTTCCTCACCCCAAAATCCTCCTCCACTACTTAAATCACCCAATAAGCATTATTAGCCATTTCTAATTATTTTTAAACGCTCATAATCCTCCCCACTCTCAAGAGAAAGAAAAATTAGGGTTTCTTCCCAAAGTTCAACTTTCAAGGATCCAAATTCAAGTTTTCCTTCAAGAAATCAAGAAACTCGGGTATGTGGGGGGTTTTGAGAAAGGATAATCTTTCATCCTTGTGCCCAAAAGCTTGATTTTAAAATTGAATTTATGTGTTTTCAATTAGGGTTCATATCCAAATGCATACTGTAATGCCCCGCAAAATCCTTTCCAGTCTGAGCCTCAGAACATATTTGGTAAAGCGAAAATCCGAGTCAAAATGTTTTGAAAATATCCTCCCAAGTATGAAATACTTTGAATTATGTGAGAATCTATTTGAGCATGAATTAAGATCATAGAGGTCCCCTAACCCATGGTCGAGTTAAAAGCTTTCCTATAGTTCAAGTTTTCGTGACCGTCAAAATTTGGGTCAACTTTAATCGACCATAACTCGTTGTATATGTAGAACTGGGTGGATTTCTATATATCAAATGAAATAAATTTGAATTAGCTTTCCAACGATACCTATTTCACCGAAATCTGATATCGGAGCAAAGAGTTTGTAACGGGCTACCACATTTTTGACGAACTTTTTGATGACTTCGTCAGATTCTGACGATGTTATCAGCCCTGGGCATAAAATCATAAAATCCAACCTTTTTGTGGTGACATTTTGTGACGGCCTGTCACAGGTTTGACGGCCTGTCACAAATGTCGTCAGCCATTTTTTTCAGCAACTTAGAGACGTTTTTGCAAGGGTGTTTTGGTCATTTTCCACCCTTTTTGATCCTCTATAAATATGGGAACCTCTTCCAAAAATCTAATTTCAACATTTTTCTCTTTCAATTCTCTCAATTCTCTTGAGAAGAGAAATAACTAGGGTTTCAATCAAGAACCCTAATCTTCCAAAAATCATCCATAAATTCTTTAAGATTTCTTTAAGAATAAAGTTTCTCATAATATGGGCTTCAAGAATTATTTATTATAAGTGCGGATAAAGACTCAAACATTAGATTTCATCCAATTTCAAAAGTTAAGGTATGTAGATGTTGATTCTTCGATCCCTTTCATCCAAGAAGCTCAAGAACCCTTTTCAAAACTCAAAGATTTTTATGTTTATGAATTTTTAATAATTTGTATGATTTGAAATTGATGTTCAATGTGTTGTTGAGTTTTGATTTATGTTTGTCTTCAAGATTTATGAGCTTTGATCCTAGTATGTGGAACTCATGTGATGTTTGTGATAGACCCTCTTGAAGTTATTTTTTTTCATGTGATGTGTTCATGACTTCTGGGTATAGAAATGGTTGAATAAGTGAAGAATGTTCCCCATAGGTTTGATAAAGAGCTTAGGTGAAACATAAGAGCCATTATAATATGTTGAAGGTGAAACTCCAAATTGTGAGCTAGTCCATGCATGCCTAGTGTTTGATAAAATGCCTTAGTGAGTGAAATGTACCAAATAGCATGAAATCCCTAAGCATGTGTAAAATCGGTCATGTCTAGTGGATGTTGAAAGACCCTAGTGAACAAGTCGAGATGTGATGGTTGTAAGATTCTCCAATTTTGTGCTCTTTGATATATGCTAAGCTTTTAATACGTGTCAAGTGGTTAACAAGAAAATAGTGACGTGTTAGTATAAAGTTTTCCCCAAATCAAGTGATATCTAAATACATGACAAGACCAATATAGGTATGAAGTACTTGATGTAAGATCTCATTGAATGGGGTATAATCTAATAGCATGTCTTCCCTAGGCTAGTATATGATGGTGAACCGATGTTGATGATCCTTAAAGGTTTGAAGTGACCCTTTGGTGGTTGTGATGATGAATAGAGGTCTATGTTTCCTAAATACTTAATGCAATGTCCTAAGGATCTTGAGAGGGAAAGTATGTTATGATTCCTAGCTACTTGAAGTGATGCTTCAACAATTATGATAATACGTAAATGATTGTAATGATGAATGAATGCTTGTAATACATGAATGAATGCTTGTAATGATGAATGAATGGATAACCGTGATGATGCATGAATGATTTGTGATGAATAATGATTATGCTTACATTTATGTTTTCGAGTCCTGGGGGTATTTATACCCAAAAATAGAGCTATTGTCGAGAGCCCATGTCAGTTTCTCGATAATTCTAATTGAGCCATGATTCTCAAAACTCAGTGAACTATAGAACTCTGTATCCTTAGACAAGTGCGAAGCTTAATAAAGCTCAGTAATCTCATTTATCTCTGTAATCTCTGTATCGCTAGTAATCTAGCCTCAGACCTGCAATCAGCTTAGTTCTAATAGTTTTCAAGTGATTCAATTCTAATCTCAGAAGCGATTCGAGTAATTTATTCAAGTTCTGTATCATCAGTCAGATACCATGATTCAATATTTTTTTCGTTAGATACGGAACCAAGTGATCTCAGCGTAACTCAGTCAGACCTTTTGAGTAATATGATCAGTGTTAGATTCAGTTCAGCTAGTGTTCAGTTGAGAATTCAGTTCTGAGTCTTCCAGTTAGGAGTAGAAACTAGCACTGAGTGAGCTCAAGGATGGGAACTCATCTACTAGCAGAGGGTGTTATTCTTAGAAGATCCTTGTGCTCCAGAACTACATAGCCAGCATAGGTTGAGACATCCCACCTGTTAGTTGAGGTTGGATGAGAGACATCATACCTGCTAGATGAGGGTAGATGAGGTGGCTTGACCTGCTAAATAAGGGCTCCACCGTTCTCGCTTGAGGACCTACTAGATGAGGGTCACATAGAGTTATCTTTACCAGTGGCGCGGTAATGACACCCGTCTAACTGGGGCACAGGTTGGACCCTACCTGTGGTAGGTTGGGGCATGTCGGTTAAGTGACTACCACCCACAGTTTCAATTTCAGATTCAAACTCAATTTCAGAATTAGTATTCAGAAATCAGGACTGTCAGATACAGTCATCTATCATTACGAGGAACTCAGATAGTTCCATTGATTTATGGGCCATTCCATCAGATAAACTTGGTCTCACATACAGTTATTTGATATCATATTCAGAAATATGCCATCAGACAGGCTTGATCACAGTATCAGATTTCTATTGAGTATTCTTATTGTCAGATTCAGATATAATCATATTTCTTATCATTGATAAAGCTTCCGAAATTATCTATTAGAAAGGTTGATCTCTAGTCCTGTCAGTCGAAAGCAGTAAGTCCAAGAATTCAGTCATTGATGTAAGAATATCCAGATCCTCAGTTATCAGTATCAGATGAGTCAGTGATTCAGTATCTCAGTGTCAGTAGTGAGTTCAGTCTGTAGTAAAGTGGTATCTGAGTTTCAGTTTCTAGAGCTACGATAATTGTGTTAATGTTCTGTGCATTCATGTATGTTTTCTCATGCGACATTTTTATGATTGTTCAGTTTAGATATTGCACATGTATGAACCCTTGCATTAGCCTACCCCGTCTACATACTTGATACATTTTTGTACTGACGCATTTACGCTATGGTGTTTTCTTTGACATTATAGGTTTAGAGGCACAGGATCCAGATTATCCTCAGCAGTTCAGTCCCCGTCAGCAGCAGTAGCAGTGAGTCCTCTTCTTTCGAGGACAAATCTCAGTTTACTATTATTATTTCAGATTTTGTATATTTTTAGTTGACGGAGTTAGTTGGGGACCTATCCCATCAACTCCACAGTTCAGACAGTTTAGAGGTTTTCAGACGTATGTATTAGTATTTAATTTTCTGTGTTATGAGTATTCATGGATGTGTTGAACCTTATGGATAGTTTCCACATTTATTTTAGACATTGTACACTGTACAGGTCTAGATATTAGTAAAGGATTAGCTTGTGGTCCTTCAGGGTCATAAGCACCGTGTAATGTCTCGGGATGAGATCTCGGGGCATTACAAACTTGGTATCAGATCCTAAGGTTCAAGAGTATCCTAGGGAGTCTGAAAAGCCGCATCTAGTAGGGTCTTATGCATGGGTGTGTAGTGCACCACATTTATGTACAAGAGGCTACATGATGTTCTTAGGAGAAGTTCCTCTTCTTTCAATGATCATTTCGTGCGAGTGAGCATGAGCTCAAGTTGATCCTCAGTCTAATCCACTTCATTCTTTCATTTATAGAGTATGCCTCATCACAGAGACTTTGTCCATAGGGTTGATGATCATCCCCCTTAGCTAGTAGATCCTGAAAATGAGAGTGTGTTACATGCAGAGTTTTGGGCAGCTTTCCAGGCGCTAGCCCAGGCGGTGACTAATGTTCATGGCAACCGTTAGGCTGCAGTCCCACCTCAACAAGATGGGAATTCTTCCACAGCCAGGATTAGAAGCTTTATGAAAATAAACCCGCCCAAATTCTTTGGGTCAGTAGTAGGTGAGGATCTGTAGTTATTTCTTAAGGAGGTGAAGAATATCACCCAAATTATGCATGTGTCAGAGGAGAAGAGTGTTGAGTTAGCATCTTATAGGCTAAAAGATATTGCTCATGATTGGGTGGTGATATGGGAGAAGAGTAGAGGGGAAAATGCAGATCCCGTGACTTGGCTAGAGTTTCAGAGTACCTTTCTAGATAGGTTTTTCCTGCTAGAAATGAGAGAAGCTAAGGTATAAAAGTTCATAAACCTAAGGCAAGGTTCTATGACCGTGAAAGAGTATTGTCTTAAGTTCAACCAATTATCTATGTATGCTCCCGACTTGATAGCTGACCCTAGAGTGAGTATAAGTAAGTTTTTGACTGGGGTATCAAGTGATGTGTTGAAAGAGTGTAAAGCTGCCATGATCAATAGAGATATGGATTTTTCTAGGCTAATAATGCATGCGCAATAAATTGAGGCAGATAAGATGAAGGAGAGAAAGTGTGTGAGTTAGAGAGCCAAGATAGGTAGTCATGGTTTCTCACAGGCAGGGTCTCAAGGTGGTAGTAGTTCTCAGTATGGTCGGAGATTCTTAGTCCCAACTCCATCTTCAGCTAGTGTACTCGCACCTGCGTTTGGGGGTGTCATATTTGAGGGAGCGCCAAGCTCCAAAGCCCAGAGTAGTACTTGTGGTGTTCGTACCTACCCGTTGTGTGAAGAATGTGGTAAGAATCATAAGGGTGTATGTAGAGCCGGTAGTTATGTGTTTTTTGGATGTGGAAAGACCGATCACAAAGTTTGAGACTGTCCTAAGCCAGGTCCCCGAAGTCAGCGTAGTTATCCTTTAGTTTATAATATATTGTATGCACTTCAGGCTCGCCTTGATCAGGAAAGATCCCCTGAAATTAACCCGGGTATGTTATGAGCCCTTTATCTTTATGTTATGAATTGATAGATCCTCTCATTTTGAGCTTATATGTTAGCATGAGTCATACATAGTTTCATATCTTGATCGAGCAATTATGACCCAGTCTATAGGTGCCCCGCGCACCGCTCCGGTATTTTAGCGAAGTGTGTTTAGAGGAACATAGAGTCCCAAGGGGGAGATACCCAATGGTATTATGATGTTGAATTCCATTAGATTCATCTCGATGCATGTTCAAATTTTCTTTATAAAGTTAGCATCAATCATTGTTGCATTGTTAGTCGTGCTTTCAAAAGTCAGCTTGTCAGCTAGTGTTCATTCGTATATTCATGAGATCAACCTAGTTATGAGTCCATGCATCATATATGCATGTGTATTATGAGAATTAAGCTATGAGTATCATCAGTTGAGTATTCCATGCATCATATATGATGCCCAGTGTGAAAACTCTATATGTCAGTCGTTCCAATTGCGTAGTCCTGATATGAGATTTTTCCATTTCTTAGTAAGCTTTGTTGATCTGTATTCTCAATTTATCAAACGACATTCGAGGATGAATGTTCTTAAGGGAGAGATAATGTAATGCCCCGCAAAATTCTTTTCCAGTCAGAGCCTTAGAACGTATTTGGAAAAGCGAAGATCCGAGTCAAAATATTTCAAAAATATCCTCCCAAGTATGAAATACTTTGAATCGTGTGAAAATTTATTTGAGCATGAATTAAGATCATAGAGGTCCCCTAACCCATGGTCGAGTTGAAAGCTTTCCTATAGTTCAAGTTTTAGTGACCGTCAAAATTTGGATCAACTTCAATTGACCATTACTTGTTGTATATGGAGAACTGGGTGTCTTGATATATATCAAATTAAATATCTTTCAATTATCTTTCCAACGATACCAATTTTACCTAAATCCAATATCGGAGCAAAGAGTTATGCCCATTTTACTCCAGCTTATCAAGCTAGAAAATGGTGACGACGTTTCTGATGGGCTACAACATTTCTGACGACCTTTTTGATGACTTCATCAGATTCTGACGACATTTCTGATGATGTCGTCAGCCCTGGGAAGAAAATCATAAAATTCACCCTTTTTGTGACAACATTTTGTGACGGCCTGTCACAGGTTTGACAGCCCATCACAAATGTCATCAGCCATTTTTTTCAGCAACTTAGAGATATTTTGAAAGGGTATTTAGTCATTTTCCATCCTTTTTGAGCCTCTATAAATATGGAAACCTCTTTAAAAAATCTAATTTCAATATTTTTCTCTTTCAATTCTCTCAATTCTCTTGAGAAGAGAAATAACTAGGGTTTTAATCAAGATCCCTAATCTTCCAAAAATCATTGATAAATTCTTCAAGATTTCTTCAAGAATAAAGTTTCTCATAGTGTGGGCTTCAAGAATTATTTATGATAAGTGCAGATAGAGTCTCAAACATTAGAGTTCATCCAATTTTAAAGGTTAAGGTATGTAGATGTTGATTCTTGGGTCCCTTTCATCCAAGAAGCTCAAGAACCCTTTTCAAAACTCAAAGATTTTTATGTTTATGAATTTTTAATAATTTGTATGAGTTGAAATTGATTTTCAATATGTTGTTGAGTTTTGATTTATGTTTGTTTTCAAGATTTATGAGCTTTGATCCTAGTATGTGGAACTCATGTGATGCTTGTGATAGACCCTCTTTAAGTTGTTGTTTTTTCATGTGATGTGTCCATGACTTTTGGGTATAGAAATGGTTGAATAAGTGAAGAATGTTCCCCATAGGTTTGATAAAGATCTTAGGTGAAACATAAGAGCCATTATAATATGTTGAAGGTGAAACTCCAAATTGTGAGCTAGCCCATGCATGCCTAGTGTTTGATAAATGCCTTAGTAAGTGAAATGTGCCAAATAGCATGAAATCCCTAAGTAGGTGTAAAATCAGTCATGTCTAGTGGATGTTGAAAGACCCTAGTGAACAAGTTGAGATATGATGGTTATAAGATTCCCCGATTTTGTGCTCTTTGATATATGCTAAGCTTTTAATACGTGTCAAATGGTTAACAAGAAAATAGTGATGTGTTAGTATGAAGTTTTCCCCAAATCAAGTGATATTCAAATACATGACAAGACCGATGTAGGTGTGAAGTACTTGATGTAAGATCTCATTGAATGGGGTATAATCTAATAGCATGTCTTCCCTAGGCTAGTATATGATGGTGAACCGATGTTGATGATCCTTAAAGGTTTAGAGTGACCCTTTGGTGGTTGTGATGATGAATATAGGTCTATGTTTCCTAAATGCTTAATGCGGTGTCCTAAGGATCTTGAGAGGGAAAGTATGTTATGATTCCCAACTACTTGAACTGATTATGATTCCCAACTACTTGAAGTGATTCTTTAATGATTGTGTTAATACATAAATGATTGTAATGATGAATGAATGCTTGTAATACATGAATGAATGCTTGTAATGATGAATGAATGAATAACCGTGATGATGCATGAATGATTTGTGATGAAGAATGATTATGTCTTACTTTTATATTATCGAGTCCTGGGGTATTTATACCCAAAAATAGAGCTGCTGTCTAGAGCCCATGTCAGTTTCTTGATAATTCTAATTGATCCATGATTCTCAGTGAACTATAAACTCTATATCCTCAGGCAAGTGCGAAGCTTAATAAATCTTAGTTATCTCTGTAATCTCTGTATCGTTAGTAATCTAGCCTCAGACTTGCAATCAGCTCAGTTCTAATAGTATTCAAGTGATTCAATTTTAATCTCAGAAGTGATTCAAGTAATCTATTCAAGCTATGTATCGTTAGTTAGATACCATGATTCGATATCTTTTTCGTCAGATACGAAACTAAGTGATCTCAGCGTAACTCAGTCAGATCTTTTGAGTAATATGATCAGTGTCAGATTCAGTTCAGCTAGTGTTCAATTGAGAATTTAGTTCTGAGTCTTCCATTTGGGAGTATAAACTAGCATCGAGCGAGCTCAAGGATGGGAACTCACCTACTAGTAGAGGGTATGATTCTTAGAAGCAATCCTTGTGCTCCAGAACTACGTAGCCAACGTAGGTTGGACATCACACCTATTAGTTGAGGGTGGATAAGAGACATTATACCTTCTAGATAAGGGTAGATGAGGTAACTTGACCTGCTAGATAAGGGCTCCATCGTTCTCGCTTGAGGACCTGCTAGATGACGGTCACATAGAGTTGTCTTTACCAGTGGTGCGGTAATGATACCCTTCCAACTGGGGCACAGGTTTGACCCCACCTGTGGTAGGTCGGGGCATGTCAATTAAGTGACTACCACCCACAGTTTCAGTTTCATATTCAGTCTCAGTTTCAGAATTAGTATTCAGAAATCAGGACTGTCAGATACAGTCATCTATCATTATAAGGAACTCAAATAGTTCCATTAATTTATGGGCCATCCATCATATAGACTTGGTCTCACATATAGTTATTTGATATCATATTCAGAGATATGCCGCCAGACAGACTTGATCACAGTATCAGATTTCTATTGAGTATTCTTGTTGTTAGATTCAGATATAATCATATTTCTTATCATTGATAAAGCTTCTGAAATCATCTATTGGAAAGGTTGATCTCTAATCCTGTCAGTCAAAAGCAGTAAGTCCAAGAATTCAGTCATTGATATAAGAACATCCAGATCCTCAATTATCAGTATTAGATGAGTCAGTGATTCAGTATCTCAGTATCAGTAGTGAGTTTAGTCTGTAGTCAAGTGGTATCTGAGTTTCAGTTTCTAGAGCTGCGATAATTGTGTTCATGTTCTGTACATTCATGTATGTGTTCACTTGTGACATTTTCATGATTATTTAGTTTAGATATTTCACATGCATGAACCCTTGCATTAGCCTACCCCGTCTACATACTTGGTATATTTTTGTACTGACGCATTTGCGCTATGGTGTTTTATTTGACACCATAGGTTTAAAGGCACAGGGTCCAGATTATCCTTAGAAATTCAGTCTCCATCAGCAGTAGTAGCAGTGAGTCCTCTTCTTTCGAGGATGAATCACAGTTTACTATTATTGTTTCAGATTTTTTTTATTTTCAGTTGCCGGAGTTAGTATGGGACCTGTCCCATAAACTCCACAGTTTAGACAGATGTATTAGTATTCAGTTTTCTGTATTATGAGTATTTATGGATGTGTTGAACCTTATGGCTAGTTTCCGCATTTATTTTAGACATTGTGCAGTATACAGGTACAGATATCAGTAAAGGGTTAGCTTATGGTCCTTCGGGGTCATAAGCATCGTGTGACATCTCGGGATGAGATCTTAGGGCATTACACATACCTAGATTCCCATATTCCTAAATCATGATATTATCATGCGATTTGAAGTTTAATTTACACAAGAATTTACTTTTGTTCATGTTTTGACTTACAAGATTTCTATTATGACATGATTTTTGTTATCATGACTTGATAGTTGATGAACTAGTAAAAGACTCTGATTTAAGTGTTGAGCATGGTATTTTGATATAAAGCCTCTATGAAATAATGCATGAATTTTAAGATTTAAACACAAGCTATTAAGTTTACAAGGAAGTTTAAGTTTTTGAAGTTCCATTCATATGCAATATAGCCTGGTTCAAGAAAGCTTAATCTCTTGATCTAAAAATATGAAATGAGATCCACAATTTGTTCATCTTGATTATGATTTAAAGTAAAGAGAAACATAACTGGTTTTTCAGTTTATAAAATCTTGTGTTATTTTAAGGTGAATTTCTTAAAGTATGAGCATATATTTATTATGGGAGTAGTATTCAACACCTAGAAGGAAATGCGGATGAGCGTATCCAAAATTCCAAGAAACTATGAGCCACCGTAGGTTAAGATTTTTCCCAATATAGATGAAGTTCAGTGATCACTTAAGTTAAGGTTCTATTCTGATGGCAAGAATAGGACAGCTCTCCCCAACGTGGATAAGACATTAGACTCCATGGTAGCTCACATAATTTATATCGGTTAGAAGAATCTCCCATAAGAAAGAATAAAAGTAAAGCTTTTTGTAAACTAAGTGTTATGGCTCACAAAGTTTATCCTTATGATTCACTATTCATGATTATGATCTTGCAGTCTTTTGTTTCCTTTAAGTTCAAGGTGAGTCATTTACACTTAGCATGGTTCATTTGAAAGTTTACATATATACTCAGTTTTTGTTTTACTTATTGCATTCACCCCGCATACTTAGTACATTCCAAAGTACTGACCATATATATATGTGTCTTTGGATACATCCCTTCATGATGTAGGTTCCAGTTGTAGCCCACACTTCATAATCAGACAGTTGTAGCTTTTATTCAGCAGGTGATGAGTTCTTTTGATTTGAGGACCCGAGTCAATTATAGTTCTAGTATCATATATTTTATTCAGTTGTATTGATTAGGATAGTCGGGGTTCATGCCTCGGTTACCTATAGTCAGTAGTAGTAGAGGCTTCATAGACAGTCAGTTTGAATTGATGAATTCAGTTTCAACTTTCTTTTGTATAATCCAGTGATGTAGATTTTGTAAGACCGTTTTGTATTTAACAGGTTCATCTAATGATATTTTTTCCGCTTATTATTTCCTATTTTAGGTATTTTATTCCATTGCTCACGAGTTATACCAGTATCATAGGTTAGATTGGAATCACTTGTAGTTCTAAGCACCGTGTGGCATCCAGGAGGTAGTCTCGGGCTGTTAAAAACTTTGTATCAGAGCACTGATTTCAAGTTTCCTAGGGTGTCTATGAAGTCGTGTCTAGTAGAGTCTTGCAAAATAGTGGAGTAACGTCCATACTTTTCTTTGAGAGGCTATTAGGCATTTAAGAAATATTTTTCTTTCTTCATACTCTAGATCGTGAAGTAAATTTATTCTCTCAGAAACTTTTGTCGATTCGTGTGTTACTCCATAATTCTCCATTTTTGACCCATTCTTGAGATAACATGAGTAGTAAATTCCAATTCCTCCCAAGATGATGCTCCTAGATTTACTATCAGAAACTTCAGAAATCATGCAAAGGACTTGAGAGGAGCCCAATACTATGTTTAAAGTCCTTTAATTTTAAATCTTATGTCCTCTTCCAAATAATTTGTAAAGTTAAGACAAAATGTGAAATGTACTCAGATTCCTTGTTAACCCTTAATTATAGATAGCACTCATAAAAGGAGAGATCATATGCCTAGAGTATTGAATATAGTTTTTATTAAGGCAAAGTATAACTTAGTGTGTTATGATTCATAAGTAATATAACATCCTTAGAGTTGGAAGTATGGAGTTACAATTATAGTAACAAGAAAAGTTGGAGTTAGCATTTGATTGAGGGTAAAATTTGTTGATCTATGTCTGCTATTAAGTAGGATGGAGCTGATTTGTCCTTGTGTGTTAACTAAGGGGTAGTGAATGTGGTATAGGTTTCATGGTGGAAGGTAGAGAAGGAGTTATTAGTTAAGGTAATTTCTGGTATGCTTAAAGTAGGAAGAGAGCTCTTGATGATATTCCATTGTATTAGAAAAGTATAGGTTGATAAGACTTGTTAATGTGGGTTCTCCTTGTGGTTGTGAAAAAAAAATTGGTTGATGTTTGTAGAGCTAGGAGTATAATTTAGATATATAGATGGATAAGTAGTAGTGATGTGTGGAAGAGGGATGCGCTTATGGACTGTATTTAGATAGATTTTAAGATTAAGATCAAATATTATTATTATGAGGTTTTAGTGGACTAGTGTTTCCTAATGTTTTGACATGTAAGAATGATGTGTGCGGTTGTGGTTAATCATGACTAATACTAGAATCTAAGATTGAACAATGGATGATCATCAATGTAGAAAGAGTGATTACTTAGGATAGTGAGGCTAGTTGTATGGGAGGTGAACGAGCAGGCTTGAGATAATGTATGCAAAATTTTAAGTTTATTTATTTGCAATTAAGTATGATATCGTAGGAATTATGTAGAGGTTCACCCAAGGTGAAATGGGGTTGAATTATTTTCTAAGATTATTAACTGTCATCTGTGCTTATATAGTGCCTGTTAGTTTCTAAGTATGAATAAGGTTAGTCATATAGTATATGGTATTCTTGATGGCTATGTTAAGGATCTATGGATAGATGATGCTGAGCCTTTTGGTATGATTTGTTTTAGTGAAAAATCTAAGTTTAGAGATGTGAAATTAGTAGCATATGAAGAAAAATGAGGCAGATTATATGTTTAGTGGGGCAGATATGTTTGTCGAGTTAATAGAGTGTAAGTATATAATAATGATTATTGAAGCTAAAGAAAGTTAAGGATGGTATATATTAAGAAAGTGTCTACGTATGAAGTTATTATTGTCCGGATATAGTTTATCTGGGTGAGTTAAGTATTTCAGTGTAGACTGTTAAAGTAATGAAATTATGGCCCAATCTTGAGGATATAGAATAGGCCCATAGGCTTAGAATTCATCTTTGACCTATGTGGGAGATGACAGGATGAAGAACCAAGTCAAGTTTTGAAAATTAGATTGTAATGCATGTTAATAAGAGTTCTGATAAGATAGCGACCCCTTCTTACTCTAGCATATTTCTTGGATTTCACTCATTATCATACCCTATTTATGTCTTACGTGATAGGTCCACGCCAATGGCCAATGCTAGCTTATACACCTTGTGCATATTCAAGTTCATTTTCAGCTCGGAATAAAAGAAGTAATAACTTCACTCTTTGATTCAAAGTCATCCCTCATAAATCTATGAACTCCAGCCTTATATTGAGTAGCTTATGATAAGTATGAACTTATGTTTCAGAGTATGATTAGTTCTTAAATCTTATGATAGCAGTGAAATTCACATTATATCATGTATGTTCTCAGTTTAGATCTCTTTAATGATCTATGATATTGATACTCCATTCCCCAGGCCTCAGTTAAGTGTCAAAGTTATGTATAGTATTCTTTCATGCTTTAAGTCCTCATGTTCTAGCCCTTCAGTATCATTTTCTTATGTTAGAATAGTAGTGGTAAAAATGAATGAATAATAGTTTAGATGAGATAGAGGGAGTAGATGACCCTCATTAGAGAAGATGGTTGTATTTTTATTTTATCTAAGGCTATAAGTGTAAAGTAAGATCAAGGCAAAACCTAGGTATATGTCATAGTTAGTTAAAAATTCTAGGTGTGTCTTCTTGGGGATAGTGCATGAAAGTTGTTATTGATGGAGGTATTTGAGAATATGGGAAAATTCCTAGGCAGGTTAGTTGCCTAGAAGTTTCTATGTGGTTATAAAAATAGGCTTAAATGTCATGTTAGTGGACTAGTGGATGGATGCACTATGCGTTAGTGAATTCTTAATTAGAGCTTGGAGTTTGTTATTGAAATGGTAAGTGGTGTTTGCTTAGGATGAGAGCTTTGAACAAACATATAATATTGAATCCTATGGTTTAGACTAGTATTATGTTGTTATGTGTAGTACCTTCTGATTTTGAGTTAGGCTTGAACATTAGTGAGAGTATGTAGTTTAATCTAGACTTTGGTTGGGGTAGTCATATGTACCCATGTAAAGGTTATGAGTTGCATCAAAGAAAGTGTAGTACTTAAGAGAAAGAGTATAGCTGAGAAAAGTTTTTCTTAGAAGTGTGGCTAAGCTTAAGAGTTAACAGTTGCATTGCCTAAGGCATAGTAATCCCATTGTAGCTTCTGTTCTATACGACGATATCCCGTATTATAGAGTTATTACCATGTTGCAATTCCTTATTCGAATCCCATGCTCAAATCATTCCCAAAATTCTTTCCATAGATTGTTAATACAACTTATGATAATGAGAGTTTGAGGAAAATCATATTCTATTCTTAGTAACTCTTGGAAATTAGTGCATCAGCTATCACTTCACAGTTTTATATGTATGATCGGGTTATAAATATTTCAATTGAGTTCTAAACACTAAACATGAGTTAGCTCCTTATAGTCAATCAAGTCAGCTCAGGAATCAGTTTCATGATAGAAGTTTTATCATTTTAGTTCA
This sequence comes from Capsicum annuum, assembly GCF_002878395.1. NCBI lineage: Eukaryota > Viridiplantae > Streptophyta > Magnoliopsida > Solanales > Solanaceae > Capsicum > Capsicum annuum. Next base: position 143,911,217 of record NC_061116.1, on the reverse strand, counting down.
GCTATATCCTTCATGAGTAAACATGTCATGTCAACATCATTCCATACGATTCCTAAATATGTGTTCATGTTCCTTATGTATCAACAGAGTCAATGCCCTATCAAGAGGTGATTCCAGTTATGAGGAATGAGAAAGTTTAGAAATTCAGTTTCAATATTGTAACTACTTTATTTTCATACGAATCTCAGTCTTCATTCGAGGACGAATGATCCCACGGGGAGATATTATAATACCCCATAAGTTCCTAGATAATTTTTCAACTATCCTTCATATGTTTAAAGAACCCAGAGTGATTATATAAAGCCATAATAAAGTTTAATGACCTTTAATCATAAGTATAAAGTATTTTTGATACAAATCATGGCCATAGGAAGCACTTAGAGCAAAGTCGAGACGAGACCTTTTCTATCGATTAAGTTTTAGTAAATGTTTCAACTTAGGTCAACTGCCAATGACCATTACTCATAGTATATAATGAATTACGTGGAATACTATATAACTAATTAAAGATCTTCGAGTCTTCTTTTCAATGCAACTGGTTTCAGCTTAATCTAATAGCGGAGTAGAAAGTTATGCTCATTTTACTTCAAACTATCTGACTGTCAGAAAGTGGCGAGTAAGTTTACGAATTGTCAACTAGGTGACTACTAAGTTGACGAGCCGTCAACCCTAGTCGTCAACCTTAACTAGAAAAGAGCAAAATCCATCCAAAATTGACGACTAAGGTTACGGGACGTCATCAAGTTGACATCTTGTCAACCTAGTCGTTAGTAGAGGAAATTCATGCGTTTTGTTGATTTCTTTGGGGATATTTTAGTCCTTTCCTCACTTCAAAATCCTCCCCCATGGCTTAAAACACCCAATAAGCGTTATTAGCCATTGCTAATGATTTTTAAATGCTCATAACACTCTCCACTCTCAAGAGAAAGAAAAATTATGGTTTTTTTCCCAAGCTCAACTTTTGAAGGATCCAAATTCAAGTTTTCCTTCAAGAAATCAAGAAACTCAGGGAGCAAGGATAATCTTTCATCCTTGTGCCCATAAGCTTGAATTTAAAATTGAATTTATGTGTTTTCAATTAGGGTTCATACCCAAATTTTCATATTTTTGAATTGTGATATTATCATGCGATTTGAAGTTTAATTTACACAAAAATTTACTGTTTTCATGTTTTAACTTACAAGATTGCTATTATGACACGATTTTTGTTATCATTACTTGATAGCTGATGAATTGGTTAAAGATTCTGATTTAAGTGTTGAGCATGCTATTTTGATATAAAGCCTTATGAAATAAAGCATGAATTTCAAGATTTAAGCACAAGCTATTAAGTCTAGAAGGAAGTTTAAGATTTTGAAGTTCCATTCATATGCAATATTTCAAGAAAGCTTGATCTTTTGATCTAAAGATAAGACATGAAATCCATAATTTGTTTATCTTGATTATGATTTAAAGTAAAGAGAAGTATAATTGGTTTTTCAGTCTATAAACCCTTATGCTATTTTAAGGTGCATTTCTTAAAGTATGAGCTTATAAGTATTCTAGGAGTAGTATTTCGCACCAAGAAGGGAATACAGATGAGCGTATCCTAAATTCCTAGAAACTACAAGCCACCATAGGTTAAGCTTTTTCCCAATATGGATGAAGTTTAGTGATCATTTAAGTTAAGGTTCTATTCCGATGGTAAGGATAAGACAACTCTCCCCAACGTGGATAAGACGTTGGACTCCATGATAGCTCACATGGTTTACGTCGGTTAGAAGAATCTCCCATAAGGAAAAATAAAAGTAAATGTTGACACCTAATTTTTGCCCGTCACAATTAAGTTTAGTTCTGTGTTTCTTCGATTTTAAATAAAATTACAATATTAATTTTATCCAAATAAAAAGCTTTTCAAAGTATTTATCTGAGCAATTTTGTCATTTTAAGTAGCAATTATATATCATTGTATTAATTACACAAAGTTATATAATTTTATTACTTAAATATTTATTTTATGGAATATCGAATTTTAATCAAGGAGATTATCTTGAAAATAAATTCAAATGGTTAGAATCTTGATTTAAACATAATTTATTCTTGAAAATAATTTAGTTGAAAAAATATTTATTTGATTTTATTAAATCAAGAAACTCCGAATTAATTTGTTACTTAATTCGTGTCAGATCGCAATTCAACTTAGCTAGCTAATTAAATTTGACCTCAACTAAAATCAAATTGGGTTCAATTATAATGAAATTGACCAATTGATATACAATTGGGCTAGAATTTAAATGAAATTGCCTAAATTATAATTCAAATCTTAATTCCCAAAACAAACCAATTCCAATCCATTTTCCCCTTTTCCACCATAACAATAACACGAACATCCGCCCAAACCGCCCCAAATCTGCAGCCCAACAGCTCCGACCCAGCTCAGCCTACCCTTTCCTCAACAAAATAGCCACTATTGACAAAAACAACTTCATTGTTCACACAACCAAACACCGACGCAAATAGCAACAACTATTAACAGTAAGAAAACAATGATTCCAACCCAAATAACCTCAAACCGTGTTGATCGGCTCCCGCCCCGACCTCAACCCTCTTAGGTGGCATGCGTCTATTATGAAAAAAGCCAAGAACCTTATAGAAAACGTCCAGGTGGATTGAGTTCTGCGACCTAAGGTACGGATGGTACAATTCTATACCAAATCCAACTCACAATCCTATCCTTTTTTCAAATTTTGAATTTCCCCTTTTCGAATTTCCGAATTTAACCCTGAAATTGTTGCACCCACATCGGTGGGAGCTCAAAATTGCCCCCATTGTGTTTCCTAGAAATAGCTCTTTCTTTAGCTGAAAGTGCAAGTCTTTAAAGGTGAAAAAGGCCTTTGAGCAAAATACAGTCTTTTTTTTAGTAAAAAAATTTGTTTTGGGAAATTCGTCTGCTAATTGTAGTTTTCGAATTGACGACGATGATGTTTTTCGGTGGTGGTTGATTTAGAAGCTCGTAGTCGTAGTCTCATTTGGCTGCCCAAAAAGCGGTCAGTCTTCGATTCTTTCTTTTATTTTTGTGTTGTAATGGTTATAGCAGTAGTAACTTCGATTATTTCGTTGTATGCTGGGAATTGCTTACTGTAGAGGGGATAGAGTTCGGAATGAGACTATCCGGGAGAAGGTTGGTGTGACTTCAGTGGAGTGCAAGATGCGGGAAGCATGATTGAGATGGTTCGGACACGTGAAGAGGAGGAGCATAGATGCCCCGGTTCGTAGGTGTGAGAGGCTAGCGTTGGATGGTTTTAGGCTCGGTAGGGGTAGGTCGAAGAAGTACTGGGGTGAGGTGGTTAGGCGGGACATGGAACAGTTATAGCTCACCGAGGACATGACCCTAGATAGGAAGGTCTGGAGGACGCGAATTACGGCAGAGGATTAGGGCCAGTTCGGGTCGCTAGTGTAGGGAATTACTTGGTGGGGATTTTATTTTTGTCATGATTCCGTGTTTCGTGTTTCGTGTTTCATGTTGTATTACGAATCTGTGTGCTTTCCCTGCTTTCCTCTGCTTTATATTACTTATGGGTGCCGTATTTATGTTATGTAATCTGCTTCTGTGCTGCACTATGTGTTTGTGTGTATCTCGTGCCTTGAGCCGGGGGTCTATCGGAAACAGCCTTTCTACTTCATCAGAGGTAGAGGTATGGACTGCGTACATCTTACCCCCCAGACCTCACTAGGTGGGAATACACTGGGTTTATTGTTGTTGTTGTTTGGTTGGCAGAATCAATTGTGACATCATTCGTTAGACGTAAATCTTTACTTTGAATGCAGGTTTGCTGCTGTAATCTTAGGTCAATGCTTCTATTTTACACTTAAAATATTATTCTGCCGTAGTTAGTGGTAAAATTAGTATCATAATTGCACATTTTCATTTCTCTTGTCATCCTCTATAAAAAAATGTTTTCAAATGCGTATAAGTGTGTGTGTGCGTGTTGTCCATAGATTAACACTGTTTTGCTCAAGCGTTTATTGAATTAGGAACTTTTAGTCCTCTCTTGGTTGGATCATTAGTTCATGCTTGTTTATGTGATTAAAAGAAAGTGGCAGGGGAACTCGTAATTATTCTTAGACTCATATTATCGATGAAATTATTTTGAGTTTATCTATATGCAAAGTCGTTCTTTTTTATTGTTTTGTTTACGGGATCTGCTAGCTTTTTCCTTATTTTCTCTTGTTGGTGAATGTGAGTTATTTTCCATTTTTTTTAAGTGAGCATGGATAAATCTTATCAAGTTGGTGTAGTTTAAGAACTTATTTGGGTTCTCCTAATTGGATGTTTATTGAAGTTATAATTTTTGTTACTTGTCATAAAAGAGTAATTAGTTCATGACAAAGGGTTGTTTAGCTGCACTATTCTCGTTTTCCTCGCATTTGAATTTTGAGGAAATAGATCAGTAATATGGCTATGAATCCACTCCTTCATGATTTGATTAAAAGTATTATTTGTTGGATCCTTGCTAACGTTAATGTTCACGGATAATGTTGGTTTATTATTCTCACTGTTTTGTGCATTAGTGCGTATGTTTGTCACTCTAGAAAATAAAGATGTCATCTTGGGAATTAGAAGTTATTCTTTAGTGTAAAACTAATAAATTCTCAATTTGATCATGTTCTTAACTTTCCGTGTCAAACATAAAGGGATTTCATTAAATTTTCTTCAAAAGATCTTTTCTCAACGCCTTTGTTGAAATTGGTTCTACTTAAAATTGCCGCCTAGGTAGTTTAAATATCCATATTCCTTTAACAGTGGTAATAAGAGATATCTCTCTGTTTTCTTTCTTCAATAACATGCTTCAGTCTTTCTCTTCTTTTTCTCCTTGAGATTTTTTTTTATATAATTTAAAGTAATAGAGATGATCCTTATCCCCGGCTCTTTTAAATTCGAATAGACATGCCTAGCGTAAGTTTAGTCAATTTTTTTGATATTTGCTAATTTCAACAGATTGTATTGCTAGTGAAGTCAATATGTTGGGCTGCAAAATTTAAACATGTCCAGTTCTCCCTTTAAAATTCTAATTCCTTGTGTTTGAAGTTCATAGTTAGTTACATCAATACTCTTCTATCTGTTTTGAAAATATTGGTTAGTGATTCTGAAAGGAGCCTTTTTTCTACAGTGGTCTTCCTATATATTTTCTTTTAGGATATCATGTGTTCTCGCACTTTTTAATTCCTTTATCTTGTTTATCTTCCTATATATTTTTTTCTGCAGTGGTCTTCCTATATATTTTCTTTTAGGATATCATGTATTCTCGCACTTTCTTATCATATGCTTTTTTCTACAGTGTCTTCCTATATATTTTCTTTAAGGATTAGTTTGCGATAGTTAGATTCTGATCCTTTTATTTCTTGTTTGACATGTAAAATGTTGAGTCCAATATGGACTTTTCCCACGTGCATTTCTATGATGGGACAATGCGATCCATTTTCTTTTCGAGTCATCCCTTTGAGCATATCAAATTAGCTTGATGTTTGGAGAAAGAGGAGGACGAAAGAAGGAGGAGGAGTTAGAATCCCATTGTTAAAATAAATAACTAAAGACTGTTATGACATAGCATTTTAACAAACATAAGTTATTCGCATTATCCGCACCCTGTATAATTATTGATATCAGAGCTATGTTATTTAAAAAACAAGAAGTGGTATGTATTTATTTAAGGAATGCATATTATGATAGAACTAAATTTAGAAATTCACCAATATTATAAATACCAATGAATAATATAGACCAATCTCAAAAATATAATGAACTCAAACAAATATTATCTAAGAAACGAAGAGAATTAAAAATAAGAAAAGAAAGACTACAATATAACATAATTATTGGAGTATGTTAAAAATCAATAAAAGCACAAAAGGAAAAAATATCATTTTTAGAATCACAAATAAATAATCTAGAATACATATATCAACATGATCTATACACTATCAAGTAGATAAAATGAACAAAGAAGAATTCATAATAGATGAAAAAACATATGAAAATCACGAAGGATTAAAAATGAGAATAATATTTTCTAATTTACGAAGAAGATATAAGAAAATAGGTGAACATTTTTATTTAATGTTAGGAAAAGAAGAATTAAAATTAGAAGATAAATTAACAGTTATGGTAATAATAACAAAAGAAAATGAAGAAATAGACAGAAAAAAGGAAATAGAAAAAATGAAATAACAAACTATAGATGAAATACGGAAAATAGAAGAAATAAAAAATAATAGGATTGCTGAATTAGAAAAAGAACTACAAATGCTAAAAGATTTGTATGAAAAAAAGACAGAAAGTAAAAGAAGAAAAAGATAAAGAACAAAAATTATTAATTGAGATAAATCAATTTAAAGAAAAATTAGAAAATAAAGAATTAGAAACTAATGAAATAGAAATAAATACAATAGATGCTGAAGAAACAGATAATTATGATTCGAAAGATAGTGAAATATATACAGAAATTTTAACAAATATAGAAAAACTAGAAATTAATGAAAAACAAGAAGTAAT
>NC_061116.1:143902709-143904585 GCF_002878395.1 Capsicum annuum | reverse complement strand
GGATTGCTAAATTAGAAAAAGAACTACAAATACTAAAAGATTTGTATTAAAAAAGACAGAAATAAAAAGAAGAAAAAGATAATGAACAAAAATTATTAATTGAGATAAATCAATTTAAAGAAAAATTAGAAAATAAAGAATTAGAAACTAATGAAATAGAAATAAATACAATAGATGCTGAAGAAACAGATAATTATGATTCGAAAGATAGTGAAATATATACATAACTTTTAACTAGAAATTAATGAAAAACAAGAAGTAATTAATAAAGAAAACTTAGAAAATACAAACACGGAAATAAACACTCTTGATAAAAAGGACAATGAAAAAATAGTACCTAGTACATCAGAAATAAGAAAACCTACATATTATTATATAGATAAGTTTAAAAAATATAACCTAAAGGATGAATATAACAAATGGACACCAAAACAAATAATCAATAAAAATTATAATTTCTTAGACTTAGACTATGTAATAGATGTAGATAAATGATACAATTATGGATATGATATATAACAAAAGAATTATTAGACAATGGTATAAATGTAATAGATACACTATAATATATAGAAAGAACACTAATAAGAACAACAAAATTATGGTTTTTAAATTTAAAAGATAGTAAAAAGGTATTGAGGGCCGATAAAAAAACAGAAGGAACAACAGTGATTAAACTAACACCTATTAACATCTTGAAAAAATATGAAATAGCAATAAGAGATGAATTTAACAGTATGACAACAAAAGAAGAAGAAGAACAAAACAAAAAGAAATTTAATGTTAAAACTAGCAATATGTAATATGTGCTATATAAATGAATATACGTGTGCATTTAAAGAATACTACTATAAGGGAGCATACAATACCGAAGAAAGTAAAGAAGTAAGAAGATTATATTTTAGTAAATTACCTGAACTATTTAGTTCAAAAATAATAAAGAATTGGGATAAAACAAAGATAGTAGATACCCTAGGAGCAAGAATAAAATTTCTATAACAATGGTATAGAAATCTATGTGAAAAATATAGAAAAAAAAATAAAAATGGAAAAAACATTAATAAGGAATGTAGCATGTTGCAATGATAAAATAGCATGTCAATTTGGATGTGAAGAAAAATATTATAAGAAAAGAAAAAGACGTAAGAAATATAAGAAGTATAGAAAGTCAAAATATAAGTATAAGCAACCAAAAAAAAGATATTATGTAAAAAAATTTAAATATAAAAGACAATATAGGAAAAAGAAATCTATAAAAGAATGTACTTGTTATAATTGTGGAAAACTAGGACATTTAGCTAGAGATTGTAAAATGCGAAAGACCCAAAAAAATAAATAAATATCAGAAATAAAGATAGAAAATGCAAAGTATAAGCAAATAGATTATATAGATTACAAATTGAAAAGTGAAGATAGTATATATGAAATTTCGAAAAATGAAACAAATAATGAAATAGATAGTAAATCAGATGAATCAAATGACTGAAGAAGATATAAAAATAATAACGAAGAAAGAATATGTAAATGAAGAAGGAACAGATCATAAAATAATTTTTGATAATAATATATTTGACGAAATAAAAGAAAAATAATTAGATCTAAGTGTAAAAAAAATATTTAAAATACTAACAATAAAAAACATATTTAGTAGACAAAAAGAAGAAAACTAAGTAGTATGCCAAAAAAAACATATAATAGACTGTAGATATACAAAAGGTAGAACTAGCGTACCACTAGTAACAAAAAGAATAATAAATAAAGAAATAAATGATATAAAAGGTAAAGACCCAATAAAAAACGTACATATTGGAGGAACGAAAATATTAATAAAAGCATGTTTTAGAGAAGGAATAGATATATCAATAGAATTATATTA
>NC_061116.1:143794954-143899709 GCF_002878395.1 Capsicum annuum | reverse complement strand
TTATTGCATTGATGGTCTATTTATATGTCTCTTATTGATGTATCATTGTTTCAAAGTATCAAAAATGCGGTGGCGACCGAAATAACAATTTCAAAGATTAATTGAACTAAGTGATGGAAGTTTTCTCTTATCGGGTGGTATCCCAGGGGCATAAGCCTATCATGGGTCGATCCCTATTTATATGTTTATGCGTGGTATCCCAAGGGCATAAGCTTATCATGGGTCGATCCCAGTTGATATGTACTGGAGGCAACCTAATGGTCACAGTATAGTACAGTAATGATTACAAAGATGATAAGAACGAAGGTAAAGTGATTGAATAAATACAATGTACAGGTTGTCATAAGTTCGAGTAAGTGTGGTCCACTCCTATTACGATTTATTCACTTGTTTCTGATTTCTATTGAGCTCTTATATCATATGTGATTATCTACAGCTTTACATACTCAGTACATATTTCGTACTGACGTCCCCCACGGGGGACCTGCATTTCATGCTGCAGGCACAGGTACCTCAGCTCATACACTGCACAAGTAGGAGCCAGGATATCCAACTACTTTGGGTGAGCTCCAGTTTGCTTCAGGGCTTTCTGTGTCATATCCAGTCACTTTTGGTATTGTATAGAAGTTAGTTATATGGCGGGGTGTGTCCCGACCTTAGTTAAGCTATGTGTATTGTCTAGAGGCTTTGTATACCTAATGTACAGTCAAGGTGGTGTTTTGTTAATAGACGTGATGGCTTCAATGGCCAAGTATTGTATATATATATTTGTGTGTGCTCGAGCTTATACAGGTGATTATTTCCTTTTATATGCGATATGATGCTGTGCGAATTTTGGGTTGTCATAGAGGTATACATGAGAAGTATAAGGTTATGAGTTGGCTCTCCCGAGCCTCCTCGGTTACGGGTGTCAGTCCGCCCTAATAGGATTTGAGGTGTGACAGGTTAACACTACGATTTGTAGCCCGATTTTATGACTTATCACCAATCTCGTCTCTACTAGGCTCAAACATGTAAACTCCTAGGAATTTCCACCATATTTGCTCAGAACGATACTCTATACGACTCGTAGTCAGATCCTATGAGTTGTAGCCAATATTCACCTTATTCTTCAGTTTACAATCCTCTATTGGTCACCCTACGACTTGGACGATAAGTGGTAGCGTCACCCAATGACCCATAGTCTGGGCAGAAACTTTAACTTTTGGAGCTTTTTTACTTTTGTTATGTTCTACTCACTTCCAACCTTTTGTTCCTACAACATAAGCGCAAACACATATTATATCTAATAAAATGACCTATGTACTTTTATGTTTTCATAATTTTAAGCATCGAAAGTGCTATGAAACTATTGCACATCAACACCCTCAACTTAGAACTTTTGCATTTCCTCAGGCAGCAAACACAATAATATAATAATATGATGATGCTTAACCATGTGAAACCTAAGACACCTATAGCAATCAACTCAATTTCAGCTCAACAACTTTTACCCTATGCTATTTTTAAGTTTTTCAAAATAAACTGTGTGGATATATGCAGCATAACAATGTGACACAAAGGAATCAAACTACTGCATTACATTATCAATAAACAATCAAAAAAATATGCAGTATACATAACCCGAAGATATAAGCAACTAGAAACACAACCTATGTACCCTCACCACAAAGAAGTCCTAATCTTACAGTATGATCATGCATGTCAATGTGGGGACGATATCGAGACACTCACACTCACAAAATAAGTTCTAATCAATGTGCATAGAATATCATAGGCTCCCTTATTTTCTTTACTTTGTTTTTTGGATAGTTGGACAAGGATCAGTATAGGACTTTCTTCGACTTGTAAAATAGGCTTGGGGGGCTAGTATGACATATTTGGGAACTAGTGACTTACCCTCCTTGACACTACAATTACTTTTAGGGTCCATTTCTCAACCAACTTCCTTTTATTTGTCCTTTATTTCTTTCATTGCTTCTTTAGGTTGGGTGTGATTTCTTTATTTTATTTTATTTTCTTATTCTACTCTTTTTCACTTTTTTTTCCTTTTACCACACCTAGACCTACTTTCTTTTCTCTTATTCAAATGTTTCTTCATACCTAATTCTAACTATGCACCCTTATGATAGCCACCCTCAACTTAAGTGATTTTCTTGAGTTGAGATGCACAATGTCCAAGGTGGGACCAAAGACAAAATGGGTTCATTGTAATCAAATTTGGAAAAGTGAAAGGTGAAAACAAGAAAATGGGTCAATATAGGCTCAAATTCAGGGATCAATAAATATTTATTCACATTTGGATGGTCATTTAGACTAAGAGTGGACTAAATTCAAAATGGTATATGATCACATCCTAACCAACTATTGTATAACCTAGTTAGGACTAATCAGCCAAGTTCTAGTAAAATGCACGAGGGAACTAAGTAAATATCTCTCACACACATGGTATAGGGTTATATTACCAGCTACTACTTATCCAGTTCATCCAAATGCTAAGATATGATTATTTTGTTCCTAATCCTAATGCCATAACGAGATTCACAATAGTCACACATATATTCATATCACACCATTCACAAGAATCTTTTTAGAAGGGTATCAATTTTCAGAAACACTTTAAAAACAAACATAATCTGTCAACTACCCTTAGGTTCTTATTTTTTCTCTTAACCAAACAAAAATAGAATATAACACATATACGACACAAATACAAAACAACCTAAACATACCACATCTACTATGCTAATACAGCTGATGGGAAAATAATATGGCAAGAAAAACCCTTAACTATGGTAAACCTACACCCTCAACTAGAGACTACACATTATTCCTAGTGTATAAATATAAATTAAAAAAAGGGATGAAGACATACATGGGTGCACTAGGCGTCGGATCATGATGTCTTAGCATGTGGGGCATTGAAATAGGCCCTACTCTCATCAACCATGATCCTAGAAGCGATCGAAATGCTCTCATTAATAGTGGCACCAATGATAGTAGGTGCGCTCATTGTCTGACTCCCGGGAGGCAGAATGGTGCCCCTGCTCACATCTGCTATAGTTGTTGTGTAAGACCCCATAAAATCCTAGTTATTTCAGTCCTATATAGCATGTCAAAAGAGGTCCCAGACTTAGAAAATTTCAGCTAAGTGTTTATACTTAGAATCATTTTTGGCCTCAATATTTTAATGATTTTATTTTTGATATTTTCAGCCTTGGATTGATGATTTTTTAAATTGAGTCATCATCAGGTATGCCAATAGGTCATATCAGGTGAGTTTCAGAATTTTTGGACTAGCATAAAGGTAAGTTTGGATGTCCAAAATAGTAAGGTCTCATGATAGGCTCGTGATGCGAGATCCATTCCCCATTTCTAGGAGTTGCATCACGAGGTGAATTCCCCATTTCTGGGAGGCACATCACGAAGTCCACTGCTCATTTTTGGGAGTCGCTTCGTGAGGTCCACTCCTTATTTCTGGGGATCGCGCCTCTAAGGTTATTTACACGGGAAAAGAAACCTAGGGGCTGTTTAGTCTTTTTTGCCTCACCCAATTCAGCTATAACACGAGATTAAACACTCAATAGGTCAAAATTTCATTCTTTATTCATAAAATCCTCTCAACAACAAGCCCTAGATTCTTCAAGTCAAGTCTAAGTTTCAAGAAATTCCCTACAATCTTCACAAAATCAACAATCAAGGAATGTTAGGTGTTTTTCCATGGGTTTACTTCCACCTTTGGAGATCAATAACCCTTTTTAAAGCTACAAGTTTTATTGATTCATGAATTTACATATGCAAATTGGGTTGTATTCATGTTTGTGTTGTTGTATAGGTTTCAATTCAAAATTTTGTTATGAGTTTTACGAACATAAGATAACATGTATGTTGATTGATGAAATTCCCATGTTACAATCCTTGAAAATGCAAGTTTAAATTATAGTCATGATGCTTATATGTTATAACAATCATGCTCCCCAAGTGTTTGATAGAATGTCCATATGAATTGAATAATGTAATCATGACATGTTAGTATGTGTTCTCATTCATGTACAAGTTTATGACTTCCAAGTGTTTGACTAAAGTTCCAAATGAATGACTTGTGAACAATTGACTATTGCTATGTTTTCAAGATTGGTCATGCTTTATTATTGATGCTATCGAGTCCCGGGGGTACTTGTTACCCAAAATCTAGTAGTTTACTTAGTTGCAGTAGGTATAGAATAGTTCTAGTAAAGGTCAAGAACAATAGTACTCAGTCAGTTAATAGTACTCAGTGAACTCAGTCTAGTTCAGTCAGTTAACACGATCAGTGTCAGTTCAGTAAAGCCTAGTACAACCTAGTGATCAGTTTAGTGTGTATTCAATTGGGAGTAGGATTCAGCACCGAGCGAACCTAAGGATGGTGGCATTCCTACCAGCAGAGATTTTGACCCTTATTATCAGTCCCTACATTACAGAACTATGTATCCAGCAAAGGGTAAGTCATCTTTCTGCCAGACTAGGGTTGACAGAACCATTCATACATTTCATGAGTATTTCTACCAGATTAGGGTTGACCCAACATTAACTTATCTGATTAACTGAATGACTGATAGCTGAATACTAGGCATGTAAGACTGAAGTGTACTTAGTCTAAATAACTGGACTAAAACTATAGAGTACTATGTATGATAAGGGTTGACTGAGTAACATGAGATAACTGAGCATGAATTCGTGAAAACTATATTAGTTGAGAATGCAAGACCAAGTGTATGACATGATTATGAAATAGTATATAAACTGAGGTACTAAAATATTAATAATTGAATAACCGATAACTATATGCTATGGTCAAGCAAACTTGAAACTGAACTGAGTTACTAATCTAATTACTGGACTGAGACTATGTCTGAGACTGTAACTAAGATGGTAACTTAGACTGTAACTGAGACTATAACTAAGACTGTACTGGAACTGAATACTAAGTTCTGATAACTGAGTAACTGATAGCTGAGATTACTGATAACTGAGTTACTGATAACTGGGTTACTTATACTGGGTGACTATTCTGACAGTCCTAATTCTGTAGAACTGAACTGAGTTCTATACTGAGCTAGGTGACTATATCTGACAGTCCCAATTCTGTAGAACTGAACTATGTTCTATACTGAGTCTGAAACTAAAACTGTGGGAGGTAGTTATTTAACCAATATGCCCCTCTCTGAATGGATTAGGGTCCAACCTGTAACTTCAATTGGAAGGGTATCAATATCATGCCATGCGTAAAGATAAGTTGTGAGTTAACCCTCTTTGACAGAAAGTACTTTCGTCAATCCTCACTGGCAGGAAAACTCAAATAAGATGTATCAACCCTAGTCTGGTAGGAAGATATCTTAACCTACATCGGCTATGCAGTTCTGTAATATAGGGATTGCTACTAAGGGTCAAACCCTATGCTGGCAGGAATGCCCCCATCCCTGGGTTCGCTCGGTGTAGATTTCTACTCCCAACTGAATAGATACTAAATTGATATTTAGACTACACTAGGCTTGACTGAACTGAACTGAGTTCACTGGGTTCTACTAACTGACGTAGTACTACTAAATTCTATTAACTGACTGAATACTAATGAGTTGTAGAACTTACTGAGTATACTAAGTTTTATTAATTGACTGAACTGGACAGAGTACACTGAATTCTATTAACTGACTGAACTGGACTGAGTACTATTGTTCGTGACACTACTGAAACTATTCTGTAACTACTGTAGCTCTAGGTAAACAGCTAGATTTTTGGGTATCGAATACCTCCAAGACTCGAAAGCATTGAAAGTAAAACATGGCATGGTCATAATAGCATAACAATAGTTTCTTATTAACAATGCTTTCATTTAGACATTTTGTCAACCACTTGAGAGGCATGAACTTGTACATGAATCAAACCACATGATAACTTGTCATGATCATGAACTTGGACATCGGAATATCTTAAACATGAAAGTATAGCATGATTACATAACTAAGATCATGAATTAGGGAATTCATATGTAGTTCGCTTAAAATAGGACATGAGAGTTTCATCAAAACATGTAAAGTTCATAGCTTGAACGTAAGAATGTCTTAAACATGAGAAAACATTGAAGTTACATGGAAATATTCATAGCTTGGGGATTCATCTTGAAATTGACTTAACATGATATGGGAATTTCATCAAACATATGGAAGGCATGAATTTAAAACATGACAATATTGCTAAACATCATGAATTTAGGTTCCATCATGGAATTTACTTGAATAAAACATGGGAAATTCAAATTCAAATCATGAGGAATTTAAAATCTTTCTTGGAATCATACATGGGCTGGATGGAATTAAAAACATCATGAAAACATAAAATTCAATCTTTCTTGAGCATACAAAATACCATAGTAATGGAAAATTCATTCTTTAATTAAAAGAAAAGAGTTTTTGGGCTCCATGGGTGAAAGAGGACCCGTGGATGAACTCCCACATACCTTAAAACTTTAACATTGAAGGAGAAACAAAATCTTGAAAGCCTTCTTGAATTAGGAAACTTGAGTTCTTACTTTTCTTGAAGAAAATTACATGAAGTTCTTGGTGTTCTTGAGGAAGCTGGGGTTTTTCTTTGAGGAAAAAGATGAATAATTGAGTGTATATTGCTTTTGGGGGCTGAAATTAAGTGTTATGGGCGGATTTGGGTGAGGGAAAGTAACTAAAGTACCCCTATACCCTTTAAAAACTGAATTAGCATAAGAAATAGTTTCGTAACGTGCAGACCGATGCATCGCGTCACTATTGCGTCGGCTTACCGCCTCACACGGAAAATTCCATAACTTTTCGCTCGGGTATCAAATTTTGGCAAAATTTATATCGTTGGAAAGCTAATTCAATTATCTATAATTTAGAGGTATTGAGCTGCAAAATTCTACGTATATAAAAAGTTATACACGTTTAAATTAGACCCTTGTAGAATCAAATGCCAAACTTTGGACGAATCAAAGGCTCTAAGCTCAACTTTGTTCTAAGTGATTCTTATGAACATTTTTCACTTCAAAAGCAAATAAAACATGATGATAAAGATCATGAAACTCATATTTTCATGGAAATCATTTAGATCATAGGTTTTACACGTAGGAGCGACGGTTCAAAGACTAGTCCAAAAATGTGGGGTATTACATTATTTCCCCCTTGAAAACACTTGTCCTCGAATAAGACTGATTAGACTGAGAGTACTATACGAAGGTAAATGAGATCATATTCTGAACATGACTGACTTGGAACATGATTGCATAACTAATTTTGAAATATGATACATGAACTGAACTGGTTTCGTGAATACATGCACTGGCATGAGAATGATTATAAGGTTGAGATAGAAACGAGAGAGTCAACTGATGAGTAATCATTACGTCAGCCTGGATCCTATTTCATGAGGAAAAATAAAAGGTTTAGTACATGAATACTCGGGGTATTACAATACATCTCCCCCTTGGGATACTTCGTCCCCCGAATGGTACTGACTTGGTTGAGACACTATGGAAAGACTGAGATGATACACAAAAAACTTATGGACTGAATCATGACTGAATATCTGGGATCTAAAACTGATGCATGATGCATGAACTGAACTGAATTTACAACTTACATGGTCGTGAATGAATTATCTCATGAATAAAAAAGATGGAAAATCATAGGAACTTGTCTATCTGACTGCTATACTGGATTGCTGGCTATATAGACTGAATTATACTGTAATCTTACACTCAACTATACATTCCACTTGTACACTAACATGACATTCAAGCCTATCTTCATTATCACACATGAACTTGTAGGCAACAACCACAAAAACATCTTTCTCATTTCCTCTAAACCTCTATCCTTAAAACTTTCATGCTCTAGCCCAAGAAAACACATATAGAATTTTAACTAATCATGACATAAGAAGAGCTCACTGAAAGTTAGAACATGAGAACCTAAAACATGAAAGAATAACTTTAACACCCTACTGAGGCTTGAGAAATAAAGAATCAATTACATAAATTCGTCAGAGAGGTTTGAAATGAGTACATACATGGCATAAATGGAATTTCACTGATCATTATGAGTGTAGCATGAGTATCTGGATCTGAAAATACTGTAAAACATAAGTACCTGAGTCATGAGCTGCATGACCTGAGTTTGGAGTTCATGATTTCATGGAACATGATTTATACTACTGAGTGAACTGAAACTCCTCAAATTATAAAATGAAAGCGTACATGATTTTTCTATAAAGTGCATGAATATGAGCTGTGATGAGGGAGCTGATATGTTAAGCATGAGTAGATGTTGTGATGACTGAAAAACTTTGTACTGAGATAAGCTTAGGTTGGGAATCATCCTCCCTTACTGCTTTTCTACACACACTGCCACTACTACTAAAATCTGACAGCCTGACTTGGTTACTTGTTCTATCATCTCCCCCTTAGCTTTAAGCCATTATCTTTAGTTTGTGACCACTTTACTAAACTATAAGCTGAACTGCAATTACTTTACTCTAGAGTCTGGGGTATAATAATACACATGAATGATAAACTCATCTACACTATTATACTTAATCTCGAATCAACAAACTTAAATTCTTGCATACACTTTTCAAGCCTATTGATTAACCTTTCATACAACTAGCCCCATGAATATATGTAATCTGCTCAATCTGGATAATACTATCCCAACTCTACTATTGCTAAATTCTGGGTTCATACTTCTAACTCTAAATCATATACTGTAAAAGGGTTTTTGAGAAGGAAATCTGAAAGCACATATGACTTTTTCTTAATGTATGATTTTCATGTACATAAATGAAATATTTCAAACTTTAGGACATAAGGGCACTGGTGGTATACTTTCTGAGCCAACATGCAATCCCATAACTGTCTGTAGGAACTGGTTGAGGAAACACTGTCTATAAGGACTTAAGCTTCACTATTTCTGTCACTTCAAAACTAAGACAGAGTTAGCATGAATAGAGCAAGATGATGATCAACATAAATTTCTTAGATAATACTTCTACTACACAATCTGAGACTTGAAAGAAGGGAAACATTTCCTAAATGCCCTGTAGCCTCTCGAAGAAATGTACAGACATCTCTGTACTATTTTGCAAGACTCTACTAGACACGGCTTCATAGACACCCTAGGACACTTGAACTCTGACTCTGATACCAAGTCTGTAACAACCTGAGACAACCCCCTAGTCATCACATAGTGCTTGAAACCATAAATAATCCCAATCTAACCCGTGAACTGGGAAACTGCTAAGCAACTAAATTATAACATAATAAATAGCTATTCTGCTATGAGAAAATATAATCATACTAAAAATCTAAAATAGATACAATATTGATAAAGCTTTACAATCTGATAAATCTAAAGGATGAAACTGAAATGATATGACTAACTCTGACTGACATCTATGAAGCCTCTACTATACTGACTATAGATAGCTGGGATATGCCTCAAACTGCCACTAATCAATACACATAAAAGTAAATGAATTGTACACGAACTAAAACTGTCTGGAGTTTTTGAAGTAAGAGAACTCATCACTTGCTGGCTAGAATCTGCAACTGTCTTATCATGATGCGTAGGCTATAACTGATACCTATATTATTAGACAATGTAGCACATAGAAATATATGTGGATCAGTATTTCTGGAATGTACTGAGTATGCAAAGGTGAATGCAATAAGTAAAATTAATTTCATACGTAATCGTAAAACATGCATGCTAAGTGTAAGTAGACTCACTTCTTAAAGCATGAGTGACAAACATTTTCTGATAAGATGGTGAATCTCTACACTTAGTTTCTGTGAACTTGCTTTAATGATATAAGTATAACTAAAGTTGGAATATGATAAGACATAGATACTGTATAAATACTGGGTTTGAAACTATGTGATGAAATTGACATAAATTGAGGATCTGAATATACAATCACACTAAGCATGAATGCATAAACATATTAACTTATTTGATTAATTGAATGACTAATAGCTGAATACTAGGCATGTAAGATTGAACTGTACTTAGTTTGAATAACTGGACCGAAACTGTAGAGTACTATGCATATGAGATAAGGACTAACTGAGTAACATGAGATAACTGAGCATGAATTTGTGAAAACTATATTATTTGAGAATGCAAGACCAAGAGTATAACATGATTTTGAAATAGTCTGTAAACTGAGGTACTAAAATACTGATAACTGAATAACTGATAACTATACGCTATGATCAAGAAAACCTAAAACTGAATTGAGTTACTGATCTGATTGTTAGACTGAGACTATGACTGAGACTGTAACTAAGACGGTAACTGAGACTATAACTAAAATTGTATTGGAACTGAATACTGAGTTTTAATAATTGAGTAACTGATAGTTGAGATTACTGATAACTGTATTTGGTTTTTGTAATCTATAAATACCCTTTCGGCTTTGTTTATTAATGTATTCAACATTTAATAATAAATTCAGAGATTAATTATTCTTGGTTTGTTATTCAATTTAAGACTTTGGGATTTATTCCTCATTATTTGGAGATTGATTTTGTAATTTTGTCTGTGGATTTCATGATTGATCTCATAAATATGAGCGACTAATTCCCTTAGATAGGGTTGTGGGAATCCTGACGGATTAGCTATGTAGAGGAAGTGTGATATTCATCTATTCTAGGGTTACATGTAATTTAATCTTCTTTATGATAATTAATCTCAAGTAGTTGCAGTATCTTGAGGTAGCCTGTATTCATGCCCATCCCCACAAGGGAGTTTGCGATTAGGAAAAGAAGTTAAGACAGCAATTTGGGATTAACCTCCATCTTTTAGTTCCTGCCATCTCATTTAATCACTTGATCCTACCTAGTGATAGTGAACTGACGTTGTAGCAAGGGACAATAAGGCAATACCCTAAGACTTACTCGGTAAAGGGTGAATTTATCTTTCGGCTTACCTGGTGGCTGATAATACTTATCTTGTAGACTTTGCATGCTGAACAACAGAATAGTTAGATTGATCGTGAGAAAATTACGGAGTAGAGGAGCCAGGGGGAACGCAAGCCTAGTGTTCATCTTCTATTGTTTACGACCAAGAACAACCAATTCTTCTCCTTTTTCTAATTCAACAAATCCCACATTTTAAGTTTACGCATTGCCCAGTGATTTCAATAAATTGAAGATAGATTTCCGATGTATTCCCTTGGAATTCGAACCTAACCTAGTTGGATTACTATATTTGACAACGATCGTTTTACCTTCAATTGGAGGTGTACTTTAGGCCTAATAACTTTTTTTCTCTCTTCTATCTGAAGCCTCTATTTTTTTTCTCTTTTCATTTTTTTCTCTCTTTTATCTCTAACCTTTACTTCTCTATCTTTGTTTTCTTTTTTAGTCTTTTTTTCTTTTTTTTTTGGGTTGTGTTTTACATTTAATATCTGTTTTGTACTTTTGGAAAATAAGATTACATAGAATACAAGCCATGGATGATGACGGAAACATCATAACGGCACATTGTATTTGTATTCACCATCATTTCTTCTTTTGCTTTTTCTTTTTCTCTTTTTTAATTTTTTTTAGTTTTTGATTTTTTTCTATTTTCATTTTCTTTTTCCTTTTTTGATTCTTTCTTTTCTTCTTTTCTCTTCTATTTCTCTTTTTTTTCCTTTTCCATCTTTTTTAATTTTTTGTATGTTTTCCTTTTTTATATTTTTTTTCTTTTTTGATTTTTCTTTTTTTTCGTTTCTTTCTTTTTGTTTTTTTTCTTTTCTTCTCTCCTCTATCTGTAGCTTCTATTTTCTCTTTATTTTTTGGTTTTTTTTATTGGTTTTCTTTTTTGTACCTTTTGCTTTCTCATTTTTTAGTTCTACTTAATGTTTTTTGTATTTTTGAAAAATATGGGTACTCGAGCTCAAATCATTTATTTTTTGTATTTGTATTCGCATCATCATTTATATTTTTATATTCATTGATACAATTGTATTTATATTTTATACTTTTTGTTTGTATTTGTATTTGTATTTTAAAGTTCATATTTGTATTTGTATTTTATAGTTCGCACTTGTATTTGTATTTTATAGTTTGCACTTGTATTTGCATTTTATAGTTTGCACCATTTTTTATATTTAATACATTCACGCTTGCATTTTAAAGCACTATTTTGTGTTTGTATTTTATAACTAACTGCATATTGTATTTGTATTTGTGGTTTCATTTTATTTTAATTTGTATTCTATTTTCATCGATGCGCTTGTATTTTTAAAGAACTATTTTGTATTTGTATCTGTAAGTTGACTGCATATTGTATTTATATTTGTAATTTTATTTGTTTGTATTTGAATTTGTAGTTGACAGGATCATTTGTATTTTTAAACAATTGACAAAACATTGTTATTTTTCTTTCAATGAACATTTGTATTTATATTCATTGATATAAATTATATTTTATTGATACAAATTGAACAATACAAATGATAAATTATACAAATATAAATGTTAAAATATGCAAATATAAATGTTACATTTGTATTAAATGACATCTTTATACAACTTGAATCATACGCATACAAATGATACTTGTTTATATACTAACAAAAATGATAAGTTTGAAATATAAATACTAATGATACGTTTGCATTGAATGACACGTTGCATATTTATATATTTTAGACTCAAGCAAATACAATTAATACATATACTTATTTTTATACAAATATAAACAATAAATTGTACATATTCACTATTCAACTAAAAATAATAAATTTATTCAAAATATATAGTATGATACAAATAAATATAAAATATAAAAAATAAAAAAATATATAAAATATAAAATACAACAATAATAACAAACGAGATAGAAAAAAAAAGTACAAAAAATGGAAAAAAAAAGGAAGAAAAATGAAAAAAAGATGAAAAAATAGAAATAAAGAAAATATAAAAAACTATAGAAAATGAAAAGGAAAAAAAATTATAAAAGAAAAAAATGGAAAACGAAAAGATGTCACGACCCAAAAACTAGGTCATGATGGCACTAATCACGGCTAAGCCTTGATAAGTAAGCCAATTACCTAGACCGACAAATAAATACACAAATACAATAATAAACACTCAAGCGAGAGTCCTAGAACGAGGTCAAGAAATATAATTCCAACTAAACATGAAAGAAATCTAAAAAATCCAATCCCAGAATCCGGTGTCACAATATAAGAGAATTTAATTATAATGCCTCGAGACTACACCCTGGGTGTCACACGGTTCTTACGACCCCAAAGGATCACAAGTTAACCCATGACTGGTACCTGCTGTGACCACTGAATAATAGTACTAAAAATATATGCGGAAGTTAGGCTGAAAATGCCATAAGGTTCATAAACTGATAACAAATGCTGAATACTGATAATAGTACTAAAAATACTGAGCATCTGTCTGAAGTAATCTAGTCCAAAAGCCTCTAAATGTCTGAATGTGGAGTTGATGAGATAAGTCCCCAACTAACTCTGACTACTAAGCATACTAAATCTAGTGAATTAATGAAATAAAATAATATCCTCGATGGATGAGGACTCACTACTGAATCTGCCATTGATATCCTAAGCTGCTAAGTATGATCAGCAATTCGTGTGTCTGATCCTATGATATGAGACATCATAGCACAAAACAGAGTATGTGTCAGTACGTGAAATGTACTGGTATGCTACGTCAGGTAAGGCTAATATACATGGGTTCATATGCATGAGATGATAACTGACTGAATGAACATCATGAAGTAACTGGTTGAGTGTGCATGCAAAACTATAACTACTGAATATACTGAACATGCAATATTACGCATATAGATATACCTCATGTATTTGAGATTGTAGTGAAACTGAGTACTGAATTCTGATGGCTGAGTAACTGATAACTGATAGCCATGGGTCTATAGAACTGACTGAGTTCTTTACTGAATACTGAGACTAAAATTGTAGGTGTAGGAATGTTCATCTAACCGACATACCCCGATATAGACTAATTTGGGGTCCAACTTGTGACCTTAGTTGGAAGGGTGTTAGCACCTTGCCATGGGATACTAATAATGCTGGGTCAACCCTAATTTGGCAGAAAGACTCATGAAGTATGTATATATGATAGCGTCAACCCTAGTCTGGCAGGAGGATGACTTACCCTATGCAGGCTACGTAGTTCTATAATGCAGGGACTGCTACTAAACGTCAAACCCTCTGCTGGCAGGAATGCCCCCATCCCTGGGTTCGCTCGGTGCTAAATCCTACTCCTAACTGAATCGACACTGAACTGATCACTAGACTGTACTAAGCTTGACTGAACTGACACCGCTCGTGTTGACTAACTGAACTGGACTGAGTTCACTGAGTTTTGTTAACTAACTGAGTACTATTTCTCTTAACCTTTACTGGGACTATTCTATAATTACTGCAACTAATTAAATAGCTAAATTTTAGGTAATAAATACCCCCAGGACTTGATAGCATAATTGACAAACATAGCAAATCTTAAAAGCAAAGCAATAGTCAATTGTTCATAATCTATTCACTGAGATATTTTATCAAACAATTGGAGCCATGAACTTGTACATGAATGGAAACACATGCTAACATGTCATGATTACACTATTCAATTCACATGGACATTCTATCAAACACTTAGGGAGCATGATTGTGATACATGAAGAATCAACATATAGGGCATCATAACTTTAACATGTAACTTGCAAATTCAAGGGTTTTGACATGAGAGATTCATAATTCAACACATATGCTAACATAATTTCATGGAACTCATAAAAGATCTTAACTTGAAATCCATACAACAACATAAACATGGGCATAATTCAATTCATAATATGGGAATCATAATTCAAGTTTTTGAAAAGGTTTTTTGAACTCCAAGGGTGGAAGGAGACCTAAGGATGAACACCTAACATACCTTGATTGATGATTTCGTGAAGATCATTGGGGATTTCTTGGAACTTGATCTTAAGATTGATGAACTAGGGTTTATTTCTTAAGAGGATTTTGTGAATGAGTGAGTGCATTTTGCCTATTGAGGGGCTGAATTTCGTGTTGGGGGTTTAACTTGGGAGGAAAATGACTTAACTATCCCCACAAGACCATAACTAAATACACAATATGTGCCCAGTGATACGATACCTGACGCTTTGCGTCGATGGTGTCGACACGATTGCAGACGCACTGCGTCGATGATGTTGATATGATTACTGATGCGTCGCGGCCTGATCACATCGATGCACTATTTTGGGCATCCAAACATGACTCTAACGATGTCCAAAAATTTCAAAACTCACCTAATATGACCTATTGACATCCCAGATCATGAATCAATTTAAAAATTGATAATCTAAGGTAAAAAAAAAAACATAAATAATGTCATTGAAATATCGAGGCCAAAATGAGACTAAGTGTCAACACTTGGCTGAAATTTTCTAAGTCTGGGACCTTTTTTGACATGCTATGTAGGACTGAAATGACTAGGACTTTGTGGGGTTTTATAATATCTCCCCCTTAGGAACATTCGTCCTCAAATAAGACTGACTGAACTGAGAGAAACTGAGGAACTATACTTACACTGACATTCATAACTGAAGTATGACTAAATTCTAGAGACATGATATATAAATGAACTGTTTCATAAATTCATGAATGATATGAGAATGTTATGCGATTGTAACTGAGCATGGGATAGAGTAAATTTGTGAAATATTGTTACCTTAGGCTTAGTCTGAGTTTACGGAGAAGAGGTGAGGATACTTGGTTTGCATGTTTGCCTCTGCTTCCTAAGTAGCTCCCTCAATGGACTGATTCCACCAAAGAACTTTGACCAAAGGAACTTCGTTGTTCCTTAGTTTGCGAATCTGATGATCAAAGATTTTGATTGGGACTTCCTCATAAGAGAGATTATTCTGAAAATCGAGAGACTATTCTGAACATCTATACTCTCTATGGGGACTACAACTGTTGGGTCACCAATGCACTTCTTTAGCAAGGAAACATGAAATAATGGGTGGACTGATACTAAGGCTGCACGTAACTCAAGCTCATAATCTCCCTTACCGAAATGACTCAGGATTATATAAGGACCAACATATCGGGGACTAAGTTTTCCCTTCTTACCAAACCTCTTCACCCCTTCATGGGAGAGATTTTACAAATACATATAATTACCAATCTCTAATTTAAGAACTTCCCTTCTCATATCTGTATTAGATTTTTGTCGATTTTGGGATGCCTTAATCCTCTCCCTGATCAACTGCACTTTCTCTAAAGCATCAAACACCAAGTCAAGCCCCACTACTATGGCCTCACCTACTTTAAACCAACCAATGGGAGATCTACATCTTCTCCCATAAAGTGCCTCAAATGGAGTCATTTGAATACTAGAATGATAGTTGTTATTATACATGAACTCAATTAAAGGTAAGTGATTATCCCAACTACCCTTAAAGTCAACAACTCACGCTCACAGCATATATTCTAGAGTCTGAATGGTCCTTTTTGCTTGACCATCTGTCTGAGGGTGGAAGGCTGTACTAAGGTGAACCTGGGTACCAAGACCTTTTTGGAAGGCATTCCAAAAGTGAGAGGTGAACTGCGTATCTCTATCTGAAATGATGGAAAATGGGACACTATACAACCTAACCAACTCCCTGATATAGAGCATGGCATACACCTCGATTGAATAAAAGGTATGAACTGGCAAGAAATGGGTTGATTAGGTCATTCTGTCTATAATGACCCAAATGGAATCGTACTGTCGATGAGTATGAGGCAAACCCATCACAAAGTCCATGTTCACTTCCTCCCACTTCCATATGGGACTACTAAACTCCTACATAGACCCATTAGGATTCTGATGTTCAATCTTAACCTGCTGACACATAAAGCACTTAGCTACAAACTCTACAGTGTCCTTCTTTATCCCATTCTACCAATAGATCTCCCACAAATCGCAGTACATCTTAGTGGCCCTTGGATGAATAGAGTAGCGCGCACCATGTGCTTCAACAAGAATTTATTGTCTCACGTTATCCACACATGGCACACAATGCCTACCCTAACAACGCAACACACCATCTCCCCCTTGGGAGAAAACCTTCACTTTCTGGTCTTTGATTGACTCTTTCAGCTTAACTAAATTGGGATCTTTTTCCTGCTTTTCTTTCACCTCGAAAACTAAAGAAGACTCCAAACTATTTTGCTCCCAAATACTACCCTCAGCCGAATCAACTAAACGAACACCTAGTCTGGCAAGCTGATGAACTTCCTGAACTAACTTCTTCTTACCATCCTCAACTTGAGCAACACTACCCATGGAAAACCTACTGAGGGCATATGCCACTACATTAGCCTTGCCTGGATGATACCAAACACTTATGTCATAATATTTCAACAACCCTAACCACCTTCTCTGACATAAGTTTAGGCCTTTCTGTGAAAAAACATAATTTAGGCTTTTGTGGTCTGTGAATACATCAAATGCACCCCATACAAATAGTACCTTCAAACCTTTAAGGCAAACACAATAGCTGCTAATTCAAGATCATGGGTAGGATAATTCTTTTCCTGGGGCTTAAGCTTTCTAGAGGCATAGGCTACAACCTTACCCTTATGCATCAAAACACACCCTAAGACAACTCAGAAAGCACCACAATATACAAAAAATCCATCTTAACCGTCGGGCAAAGTCAAAACTGAGGTTGTAGTAAGTCGAGTATTCAACTCCTGAAAACTCTTCTCACAAGAATCTGAACACTGGAACTTGACTTTCTTCTGAGTCAATCTAGATATGAGGGATCCAATAGACAAAAATCCTTCAACAAACCATCGGTAATAGCCAGCCAAACCCAAGAAACTCCTGATATCTAATGGAGAAATGGGTCTGGGCTAGTTTCTCACTGCTTTAGTCTTTTGAGTATTAACTCTAATGCCATCACCGAAAATGATATGACTAAGGAAAGCTACTAACCTTAGGCAAAACTCGCACTTACTGAATTTGGCAAACAACTGATGGGCTTTGAGAGTATGTAATACTATATTGAGATGGTCTACGTGATCATGTTCACTACGAAAGTAATAAGGATGTCATCTATGAAGATTATGCTGAACATGTCCAAGTACTACTTAAACACGTAGTTCATCAAGTCCATGAAAGCTGTTAGGGAATTTGTAAGACCAAATGACATGACTTATGAGTAGCATGACCTGAGTTTGGAGTTCATAAATTCATGGAATATGATTCGTACTACTGAGTGAAATAGAACTCCTCATACTAGGAACTGGGAGCGTACATGGTTTTATGGAAAATGCATGAATATGAGCTATGATCACAAAGCTGACTTATAATACATGAGTAGATGTCGTGATGACTGAAGTACAAAAATTTTCACTAAGATACGAATGGTTTGTCATCTTTCTCCTACACTGATATTCTACAGTGGCATCACCACTATAATATGAGAGCCTGACTTGGTCCCTTGTTCTATTATCTCCACCTTAAACTTAAGACATTATTCTAAGTTTACGGACCCCTTTTTTAATAAACTCTAAAGCACACTGCAACCACTGTACTCTAGATTCTAAGATATAATAATACACATAAATAAGAAACTCACCCTGAAATATCTGAAAGTGTAAAGCCCACTGCTAGTACTTCCTTCTAAGATACAACTCTTACTTCCTTCTGAGATATAACTCTTAGCTTTATATATCCCATAACTTAGCTGGTAAGAACATCATATATTACATTATTGGCCACATTTGCACTTATCAACTCAAGAGTACTATCTAAGCACACACATTATAAACTTAGAAATAATACAATCCTATATCGCCATGGGTACACCTCTAGATCATACCCACATCATCATACTTAATTTCAAATCAATAATATTAAATTTTTGCATGGACAGTTTCAAGCCTACTAGCTTACCTTTCATACAACTATCCCCATGGATACCTAATCTACTAAATCCAGACAAATACTATCCGCACTTTACTACTGCTAAACTTCTGGGTTCATGCTTCTAACTCTAGATAATATGCTATCATAGATTCTGAGAAGCGATCTGAGGGCACAAGTGACTTTGGCTTAGTGCACAATTTTCATGAACATGAATAAAAACTTTTAAAATTTAGAACATAAAGGCACTAATGGGATACTTTTGAGTCTTCGCGTAATCCCATAATTATCTGTAGGGACTGTTTGAGAAAACACTATCTATAAGGATTTAAGCTTGGCTATTTCTGTTGCCTATAAAATAAAGTAGAGTTGGCACAAATGGATTACCATAAGAATCTATGATCTGAGATAAGAAAGAAGGAAAGTATTTATTAAATGCTACGTAGCCTCTCAAAGAATAGTATGTATATCTCTATACCGTTCCTCAAGACTCTACTAGACACGGCTTCATAGACACCCTAGGACACTTGAAATATTGTGCTCTGATATCAAGTTTATCACGACCCGAGACTACCCCCTAGTCGTAACATTGTGCTTGAAACCACAAAGGATCCTAAGTTAACCCATGAACTGGCATACTGCTTGAGCAACTAATTTAAATTGTATAAAAACTAAATTTATTAAGAGGAAACATGATCATGAGAAGGTTCGAATAAATGTAATACTGATAAATTTTACATCATGATAAAACTGAAGAAAGAAACTTGAATTACATATAATGACTCTAATTGACTATCTATGAAGCCTCTACTGTAATGACTATAGATAGTTGAAACATAACTCCAACTACCACTAATCAATATATGAATAATCAAAATACAACACAGGAACTTTAATGAACCGGAGTCCACAAAATAAGGGAACTCATCACTTATTGGCTTAGTGCTTAGAACGGTCTGACCTTGGTATGGGGACTATATATAGTACCTACATTATGAGACAATGTAGCACACAAACATACTTATGGGTCAATATTTCTGGAATGTACTGAGTATGTGGAGACATGCACTAAATCATAGAAATATTTAAAACATGCTTTAAAACTGAGGATATAGGTTATTTACTAAAATATACATTTAAACTTAGTTACACATGAAAATTATAATTCATAGTGAACATTTATAAATCATGAGCTGAAAATAATTCTGTAAGTTGGCAAGTGGTAAAACATGAATATTGTATGTAAATCTCATGTAAACCTGAATAAAATGTCAAACGTACTACGGATCATGTATGGATACTGAGCATGAAAACACGAACATGTAAAACTAAGAATGCAAGACCAAGTAAAGCATGTACCGAAATGATCTGAATAATTGAAAATTTGATTACTTGGTCAAGCAAACCTGAACTTGTATAGACTGAGTACTGACTGAAACTGTGGGAACTATCATTAACCAACATACCCCAATCTGAGCTAATCGGGGTCCAACCTATAGACCCATTTAGAACAGTGTTAGTACCTTGCCACGGGTCACTAACACATGGCTGTGTGGATCCACTAATGTGATATCCTAAAGGACCAGGGTGTCAAGCCTAAAATGATGGGTGGCCCCTAATATGAAGTCAATTCTAAACTAATGGGTGACCTCTCATAACCTACATTGGCAATGTAGTTCTAGAACTTAGGTATTATTACTAATAACTCTACCTAAACTGATGGGGGAGAGGTTATCCCTGCTTTCACTCTGTGCTAAATCGTACCCCCAATTGAACTGACGCTAGAATCATGAAATGGTACATGCACCAAAGAATAATATGCTAAAATATGGTATTCTAAATACTCTAACAATGCCTGCAAAATCTGAAGTAACCATGAACATGTAAACTAATGTATTTAACATGAAGTAATACTGGTGAGTTCGTTATAAAAATGATAATTTGAATATAGGAATAAAATTATAATTCTTACTGACTTGTTACTTGATAATGAAAATATATAAAAACACATAGGTATTAGGAGTTCATAATCCACCAGCACTGAATAGTTACAAAATTCGATAATAACACTTAAAACGGTGACATAAAATCATAATTCAAACACCTAAAACATAAGATATTTTAATAACCTAATAAATTACATAAAATTGTACATAAGAGTGAGTTAACCTTGGGAAGATATCATGTTTATACAGTTAAAGCATGAATTTGAGAATTTGACATGATATGTGACATGGGGGTTTGGAACTTAAATCATGTAAGAGCAAAATTCACACGTGAAATATCATTATCATGTCTTGAATGTAAAACTAATAAGTAAACATAGATAAATTTCATGATTTACATTGAACTTGACCATAAATTAGAGTATAATACATACTTTAAACAAAAAAATAGGGTTTGGGGGCTCAATAAGTGAAAGGAATGCATTGATGAATACCTCACATACATTAATTACTTGAATACTTGAAGAAATTTTGGACTTGGATCTTGGATACTTGAATTATTGGAGAGAAAGTTGAATTTCTTGTGCTTGGGAAGAGAGGCTTGAATTGCTCATTCTTGGAAAGGGAGGGAGGGAGTTTATATGTTAGTAGTTTTGAGAATAATGGTCATATAATGTCCTTTTGAGAGTTAGAAGTCATGCTTTGGATGACTAGACTTTAAGGGAAAGGACCAAATTACCCCTTGGCCCCTTTAATCTTGAAATTGGAAATACAATGTCTCCGCATCGCGGATCCTATAGTGGGGGAATAGGCTATGCGACGTGGACCTTATTTTGGAGGAATAGCCTACGTGGTACGGACCCTATTTTAGGAGAATAGCCTATGTAGAGCGGACCCTATTTTGGGGAAATAGCCTATGCGACGCTGACCTATCACGGACCCTTACTGTTTCTCACAAAAATAGTCATAACTTTTTGTTCGAGTATCGAATTAAGGCAAAATTGGTATCATTGAAAAGCTAATTCAATTATAAATAATTTGGAGGGTCTTGAGATGTCAAATTCCACATATGTAAAAAATTTTACATGTTTAAATTTGACCCTTGGAGGATCAAATACCAAAATTTAGCTGAACCAAAGGCTCTTAGATTAACTTTGCTCTAAGTGATTCCTGTGAACATTTTTACCTAATAAGAACCATTCATACTAGGATAATAATCACATATATTCAAATATAAATTATGGAATTAGAGTTTACACACGTAGGAATGACGGTTCAATGTCTAGCCCAAAAATGTGGGGTGTTTCTAGAATGACTCTTAGTTTGATTCCCAAGGCACCCAAGCTCATTTTAACTTATTAGTTAGAAAGTTAAGACAATGAAATATGAGTGTGGGACCCATATTTAGTCAAAATAATCTCAAATGGAAATTTTAATTGTGTCATTGAGTCTAGAAAGTCAAATTTGGTATGGTAACATAGTTCATTTACTTATACAGTTATACAAGATTCCGAATGAATCCTGAGGGGTTAGTAGAGACTTAGAATTCAATTATATCTGGTGCAGTCGCTAAAAGTGATCCAGGAGTCTCAATCACGATACCCTTGGCATACATCAATTGCTATAATCGAGATTCTATATCGTGAAGGCCACTAGCCTAGCAATCACCGTTTATCGCAATCGCGAGGGTCAGGTCATGATAACAACTCTCGAGCACTTGGAAATAGTATAAATACCCCATTTTCAGATCATTTTTGCCCATTCTTCACTCATTCTCTTGAGACTTAAACCCTAAATATTGAGAAATCTTAGGATTAGAGCTTTTGGATGATTTAGGAGGCTTGCTTGATGATTATTATACAATTTTCCTTTGGATTTGAGGTAAGATTCTTCCATTTTCATGATTGATTTCCCCTTTTCTTTTCTAACATCCCTAAATGTTGGTAGCTTGATTTTAGAACCAATATAGATCTAATTTCACCCATTATTGAGGGTAATTATTCCTTGATCATAAGAGAATATTGGATTGGCTTCAAAAATGCAATTTTCGTTAAAAGGAGCCATATGGGATTTTTGAGTAATTTTGAACCTGAAGCACAATAGTGCAATATGGGTATCATTACTATTGTGTTGATGATTAGATTGTGATTTTGATAGCTTGTCATCTTGTAAAAGCTTCTCAAAAGGGAAAGTTAGTGATTTAGTGGATTCTTCGAGCTTTCTTTGGCATCTAGGTAGGCTAGGTTTTCCCCCCATCATAGATTGAATATGTCATAGTACATTTATGATATTATGTTATATTTGGGATGAGTTTTAGGTGTTGGTGATCAAATTGGCAATACTTGGGTAAGTTGGACCTTCTAGGCCATTTGAAAATCATATTTAGGCGCTTTAGCTTAGTTTCTTAGATTATTAGTAGAATTTCCATCTTAGGGCAAATTAAGGCTTGTTTGACATCTAAAAGTGTAAGTAGATACCTTATCCTAGTCCAGGGTAGTGTTTGATTGATAATCAATGTTGGGGTTTCGAAATGGGCTTCGACCCGCCTTAGGCCAAGACTTGAACTAGTAGTGGTAGACTTTTATAGACTTGTTATGTCCCTTGAATTTTTTGTTGTGTTGATATTGAGGAGAATTAGTACTTATTGATCATTATGGTTAGGTAT
The DNA here is from genome assembly GCF_002878395.1 of Capsicum annuum. Taxonomy (NCBI): domain Eukaryota; kingdom Viridiplantae; phylum Streptophyta; class Magnoliopsida; order Solanales; family Solanaceae; genus Capsicum; species Capsicum annuum. The sequence goes on along the minus strand of NC_061116.1, from coordinate 143,876,125 downwards.
TGGGAGTTGATGCTAAATACAGGAGGACCCGGTAGTTATGATGTTGATTATTAATGTAATATTTATTCTAACATAATACATACAAATATATATATACATATATATAAGTTTGAGTCTAGATAATGATGATGATATGATGATATATGATTATCAATTTGAGTCCAGATATTGATGACATATATACTTAATTCAAGTCTGAAAGATTGTTATGATATTAATTATATGATTACCGATTTGATTCTGGATATTGCTATGATAAAAATCATGATATTGGCGGTATAACATCGATGATATTGGTGACTATGATATTGATTATAGAGAATGTTATTGATGGTATGTGTATCAGTTTCAAGTCCGAAAGATAGGGATTGTTCTAGTGTGGCATGATATAGATAGTTTATGAATGTACCTTTAGAGTTGGTAAATGATGATGGTTTGGGTTATATTATCTTTGTGTGAACCCTTCAGGCTGATGGGGGCCTACGTTGGGCTATTTACTTTTCCACACTAATTGGCTTATGGGGGCTAATTTTGTAGTTATAATCGCATGTGTATCATCCTTTATGCTATGTTATTATTCTAATTATTGACTTATTTGTGTACAACGATTTTAGAGTTAATTCATCTTTGTCTATACCTTGACTTAATTATGTTATCTTGTATTTTATCGAATTTATTTCATGATTTAGTTTAGTCGATCAATGATGCCTACTGAGTACCCATGGTTTTAGTACTCATACTACACTTCTATACCTTTTTGGTACAGATTTGAGTACTAGTTGCCATTGCTGATTTAAGAATTATGTTGCGTTGATTCAAGAGATAGGGTGAGCTCTTGGAGTCAGAGTTGCCCTATTTTCTTCTATCTGTCTATGTCTAGTCTTTAGTTTTAAGACAGGATTGTATTTACTATTTTAGACTTGGGTTGTATTCATAGTAGCTCTTGTACTGGCACTACTAGGTCATGGAATGGTTTTCTATGTTATGGTTATTTGTTAGACTATTCTATTGTCTGTTTGATTCTATCTTATTTGTCTCTTTATCCCTTTTTGGGGCATTCCACAAAGTTAGCCCATTACGAGTAGATCCGAGCTAGGGTTCGTCTTATCTACGGGCAAGATAGAGTAGGTGTCATCACAACTCGAAATCTGGGTCATGACATTTTGAAATAATATAAGAAAGAACACTATAGGTTCTCCAAATAGTCCTTCAAAAGGTGAAGGTACTTTTTACATTCAATTTGTGTAAAACTTTTAAAATTTCCATCATTTTATTTTTGACCTTCCCGCATGAATAATATCAATTTTTTACTTGAATTGTGTTTAGGATTGTTAAAGGGATGTTTGGGGGAAATGTTAGAATTTTTGAAAGGGGTTCGAGGTTATTTTATGACCCCGAGGCAGTGAGGGTCCGCAATATTTTCGTGTCACAGAGGTTACCCTCTGAGATATTGGCGTGGTACGGAGGATAACCTCCGCAATATTAACGTGCCACGCCAAGGTATAATTTTTGTCTAGTCTTTTGTTTGTTTCACTTGGGTGAGGGACTTTTGATCTTTTTACCCAAAGTACGATTTTTAAACATAAAATGGTCCCATTCCCATCAGTTTCCAAAGATCAAATCCTACTATTTCACTCTTAAAAACAAAATCCAAGAACATTCTAGGGTTTCATTGTTTATTTATCATCTGGGATCCAAACTTCAAATTGATTTCAACTTCTTATATGTTTCGGGAATGTATCTATATTCTAAATTAATTTCATACAAAATCATGTGTTTAATTATTGTCAGGGTGGTTTAGTTGTTGGGTTTTGAATATGGATTGAGAGATTTGGAATGGTTGTTACATGAATTGAGTTTCGTGGTTTAGAATTAGTTGTTTATGCTTTATTCTCGTGATTTTAAACTTAATAAATGCATGGGTGTGGGAATTAGAATGGGGAACATAGGTTTCCCTAAATTTTATAGTTTAATGGTTTGGAATTATCTTTACTTCAACCCAACTTGTGAAATTAATTTTGAAACATGGATACATACATAATCTACTTCACTTTTTAAAACCTTGCATTGCATAAAAGGTTAATGGAACATAAATTTGTTTTAAAAGGCCTTGTTGGCCATGGATAGGTTTTAAATGGGAAACTTTGGAGTAATTTGGCTAATTGGTTTTTGTATGGCATAATGGAATTGGTTTGCAAGCTTAAACTTTAATTGGTATGACGATACCAATGGTAAATGCCTAATAAAAGACTCCTTGGTTAATGAATGTGAATGTATGTGAATGATTTTAGTTTGGACTTAAAAGGGGTTGTGTATCTCATTGTAGAAGGTGGAGGTATCGAAGGGACCGATACTGTAAACCACGTTTGTCGATGTTGGGGTCTTTATGACCGTGTGCATAGTTCACACATTATATATATTTTTTTGGAATAATTGGAGCTTCGATGGCTTTGGCCCTTCCTTGATTTTTCTCTGATTTGTGTGGCTAACACGCACTAGTGCCCTTTCGGTAGGAAGAGCTGAACCTATATAGCTCGAGGGTGCCCTTAGGACGAATAGAACTATACAATCCAGGATAATAGTTTTAATCTCATGTTTAAACACTATTCCCTGTCCCAATATTTTATATATGCATATACAATGTGTGCATGCGACTTAAATTTGGTTTTGGACGCAACATTATTTTATCCCTATCCTGAGTTACATGCTAGTGCTCATCCCACTGATCGTCCTCAAATTTTGCATGGTTTCATGATGTAGGGTCCTAGGAATTTTTCGTTTGCCTGTGCAGTGTTAGGTGATTCTGGTTCGTTTGTTGGTCATCTTTGAAATGATAACCTTCCATTCTCCAGAAGGTCGGTCATTTCATAGTTTTATTTTCATTTATGTTTTAAACTATCTCTTTCAATTCTTTTGGTCATGGTTGGGGACATGTCCCTACCTATTTGGTATTCTAAATTTAGAGCTATTGTGGACAGATATGGTTTGGTTGGCTATTGTTTTCACTCTTAGTTTCATTGGAGTTATCTATTCATCTTTTTATTTCCATCTCGAGTTGGCTTCCGCATTGTCATTATTATTATCATTGTGCTTATTAGGTTAGGCGAAGGGGGTGGTCTTTAATCCATGGTGGACTTGAGATACCCGTTACGGCCAGGCCCTAGATCGAGTCATGACAATTTGGTACGAAAAGTGTTGGACATGCGATTATCCTATATCTAATTTGATAAGTTTTTATAGAACCCCCCCCCCCCCATCTAAATAAAAGAATAATAATGATGGTGCACTTTTTCTTTCAAAGTTATGTGTAGGTATATATCGTATCAATATGATAAATGTAAGGCATGTAGCACATATAGTAAATTAGTCAATTACTTGAAGAGAATATGACTTGTGATGAGCATTGAAAATACCAATTCATTTTGAAAGCAATTTTTTTAATGTAGTTAAAAAGAATTATGGATAGAGATGTGCTTATGTATGTTTGGATAAATATCAAAATTCATCTCAGCAAGAGGTTTGACAAAAAAAATGATATTAACGATTATTAGCAAGTACTTTTAGTACATCAAAAGTATTGTGGTATTTTTTATCATGGATCAAGGACAAAAATAAGACATAAGTCTTACACAAATATTATGGTAAAGAAATAGTTCTTTCCTATAAAGGTTCTGATCATGGATAAAAATGATTGTTACTGTGTGACTTACCTACGGTGAATAAGTTATATTAATAATATTAGAAATCTACACTGTTACTCTGTTAGTGGTTTGTGAGACATGTCCATAAGCATGAGAAATATTTGAGATGTCCATGTTGCTTGAGTTTAATCTTATGAATACAATATCACATGGTTATATTACGATTAATAAAATAATTAGATTTTGCATCATCTAATAAAAAATATTTAGTGAGATGACTTAAACAAACGGAAGGAGTAATATTTGTCTTATTTTGTAATCAAATAATTCCTCTGTTTCAAAATAATTGGTCTTTATTGACTTGACACATTCATTAAGAAAATATTTATTATGAGTTTATTTTACTAGAACTAACCCCTTAACGTTACACCCCTAACGTTCACCCTTAACATCTCACCCTTAACATTCACTTTGTCTAACCGGAAGACTCCGATGTCGGCAACGGCGTAGACATGCCAGCAACAGGTAAGGTTTACTCTCTCTCCCTCATTATCTCTCTTCTATTTCTCTATCTTCTTCCCTCTCCCTTCCCTTTTTTTTTCTGTCTCATTATTGCTATTGCCAACGGGATTAGGGCTCCTGCCGGCTCGACTCTGGTGATGGTGTAAGTGAGTAGCAGTGGGCAAACAGGTTGGTACGACATCAGCCAGTGTCCAGATTTTATCAATATCCAAAAGACATTCCGGCGATGCACCAACGACTTTTTTTTTGGTGACTTTATTCCGACAACCAATTTACGACATCAAAATTGTCAGAACCAGTAGCATGCAGGTGTATCGGTGACATCTAAATTTTACTATTTAGTCACTTCATACAGTTTGATTTCTTTGTAGTATTTTATTTCTTATTTCTTTTTCTGTTTTCTATTTCTTGTTTCCTGTTTCTTATGATTATAGTGGCGACCGGTTACTTTATTTATTGGTGGATATTGTTGTGTTGTTCTAGATGCTAGGCCAAATAGTGTACTTTAGGCGTGCCTTCTCTTACTATTTTTGTACTGTTGCTTTGTTCATTTGTTTATTGATTTAAGGCTTTGTTTTGTTTTTTGCGTAGTAGTGGCTAGAGGGGTTAATGGTAGAATAGGGTCATGTCCGAGGGGGTTAGGGGTGAGGGCTATTTTAGGAAGGGGTGAGAAGGGGAGGGCAGGGGTGGGTATGGGGTATAGGTCGAGCTTTAGGACTGGTTTGGTGAGGGTTTTTAATGGTAGGCGAGAGATGAGAGAAGATAGATTGAGGGTAGGGTCTTGGAATATTGGGACCCTTCAGGGTAAGTCCATAGAGTTGGTGAAGATTCTTAAGAAAAACAGAATTAATATTGTGTGTGTTCAAGAGACTGGGTGGGTAGGATCTAAAGCTAAGGATGTGGATGGGTACAAGCTATGGTACTTAGGGAGTGAGAGGCATTGGAATATAGTGGGCATCTTAGTGGGTGAGGAGGCTAGATGACAGGTGGTGGAGGTTAAGAGGGTCAGTGATAGACTGATGAAGATTAAGTTGGTTATTGGGGGTTTTACATTATATGTGTGTAGTGTTTATACACCACAGGTGGGCTTCGAAAATGAGGTAAAAGCAAGATTTTGGGAGGATTTGGACAAGGTGGTGAGAAGCGTGCCTAGCTCGGAGAAGATTTTCATAGCAAGGGACTTCAATGGGCATATTGGGGTCTTACCGGGTTGTTATGATGATGTGCATAGAGGTTTTGGTTTCGGTGATAGAAATGGTAAGGGTGCTGCTCTGTTGGATTTTGTGAGGGCCTTTGGGCTGGTGGTAGTGAATTCAAGCTTTCTAAAGAAGAAGGATCACCTAATTACCTTCCAAAGCATGATAGCCAAGACTCAGACTAACTTTCTACTGCTTAGGATGGGGGATAGGGTGTTATGTAAGGACTGTAAAGTCATTCCAAGTGAGCATATTTTGACCCAGCCTAGGGTTCTAGTGATGGACTTGTCTATTAAGAAGAGCAAGAAGAGAAGGGCCGGGGAGGGCCAACCTAGGATTGATGCCAGTTAGTGCTTTGGAGATAAGGAAAAAGATGGCGGGAATGGGCATGTGGAAGTACAAGGGGGACGTGGATGTTATGTGGGATAGGGCAGCCATTTGTATCACGAAGATTGCTAGAGAAATGTTAGGTGTTTTAAATGGTCGGGCAGGACGTCATAACGGAGACTGGTGGTGGAATGAAGAATTGAATAAGAAAGTAGAGTTTAAGAAGAGGGCGTATGTTAAGTTGATTGAGAGTAAAGATAAAAAAGAGAAACGGGTAAATAGGGAGGTTTACAAAGTAGCAAGGAAGAAGGCTAAGTTAGCAGTTACGGCTGCTAAGTCAGCAGCGTTTAAGATCTTGTATGTGGGGTTAGAGGAGAAAGCTGGGGAAAAAAGGTTGTATAGGCTTACTAAGGCTAGGGAGCGAAAGGATTGTGACCTCGATCAAGTAAAGTGTAATAAGTGAAAGGATGGTAGTGTTTTGGTGGAGGATGTTCACATTAAGAAGAGATGGCAAGAGTACTTTCATAGACTTTTGAACGAGGAGGGGGACAGAGGCATTGAGTTAGGAAAGCTGGAGCACTTAGAGAAGAGCTGTGATTTCAGTTACTGTAGGCATTTTAAGGTTGAGAAGGTTAGGGAGGCAATTTGTAGGATGCAGAGAGGTAGGGCAACGGGGCCTGTTGAGATTTCGATGGATTTTTGGAAGTATAATGGTAAGGCAGGTTTAAGGCGGTTGACTGATCTATTTAACGTCATTTTCATGACTGCAAGAATACCTGAGGCTTAGATATAGAGTACAATGATTTTGTTATATAAAAACAAGAGTGATATTTAGAGTTGCAATAACTATAGGGGTATTAAGCTATTGAGTCACACTATAAAGATTTGGGAGAGAGTGGTTGAGTGGAGATTAAGGAGGGTCATGTCTATTTTAGAGAATCAGTTTGGATTTATGACTAGTTACTCAACGACAGAGGCAATCCACCTGGTGAGGAGATGGGTAGAGCAGTATAAAGAAAGAAAAAGGAATTTACACATGGTATTCATCGAACTGGAAAAGGCATATGATAAAGTCCCAAGGGAGATTCTTTAGCGATACTTAGAGGTGAGAGGGGTCCGATGGCATACATCAGAGCTATTAAGGACATGTATGATGGAGGGAAGACGAGGGTGAGGGCGGCGAAAGGAGACTCAAAGCATTTTCTGGTCGAGACAAGGTTGCATTAGGGATCGACTCTTAGTTCATTCCATTTTAAGTTGGTGAAGGATGTGTTGACATGAAGTATTTAAGGCGAGGTTCCTTGGTGTATGTTATTTACGAATAATGTAGTGCTGATTAATGAGACAGGGGGTGTAAATGACAAATTGGAGGTTTGGAGGCAAACCCTTGAGTCTAAGGGGTTCAGGTTGAATAGGTCCAAGATGGAGTATTTGGAATGCAGGTTTAGTGACTTGAGGCAGGAGGACGAAGTAGTGGTCAGGTTGGACTCCCAGGATATTTGTAAGAGAGATAGTTTTAAGTATTTTGGGTCTATGATTTAGGGGAATGGTGAGATTGATGAGGATGTCCCTAAACGTATTAGAGTAGTTGGATGAAGTGGAGGCTCACCTCGGGAGTGTTGTGTGATAATAAGGTTCCCCTTAAACTTAAAGGCAAATTCTACAGAGTGGTAGTCCATTCGGCCATGTTGTATGGAGCGGAGTGTTGGCCAGTCAAGCACTCCCACATCTAAAAATTAAAGGTGACAGAAATGAGAATATTGCATTGGATGTGTGGGTTTACTAGAGGGAAAGAGTTAGGAATGGGATTATACGGGAGAAGGTGGGAGTGGATTCGATGGAGGATAAAATGCAGAAAAAAGGCTGAGATAGTTTGAGTATGTGATGAGGAGAGTCACGGATGCCCCCGTTTGTAGGTATGAGAGTCTAGCTCTAGATGGATTTAGGAGGAGTAGAGATAGGCTGAAGAAATACTGAATAGAGGTGATTAGACATTACATGGAGCAGCTTCAGCTTATTGAGGACATGACCCTAGATAGGAAGGTGTGGAGGTCGCGGATAAGGGTAGAATGCTAGTGTGAGTGTGTGGATTGTAGCAAGTAGACAGGAGAGATATTGTGTAGCCGGGTTAGTTATCCGAGGACTGTGTACATAGGTATCTTTGGTATGTGAGTGTATATTACTACTAGGTGGGTATCTTATTTCTTATTTCTTAGTTCCTATTTTCTCTTTTCGTGTTGCCCTTATTTCTCATATTTTATATTTCTTGGATTTTTATTTTATTATTTCTTATTCCTTATTTCTGTTATGTCATCTATGCCCTTATTTACTATTTTTTATCTTGAGTCAGGGGTCTACCAGAAACAGCCTTTCTACTCTTTAGAGGTAGCGGTATGGACTCCGTACATCTTACTCTCCCCAGACACCACTTTATGGGAATACACTGGGTTTGTTGTTGTTGTAGTTGAGTTTATTTTACCAAATTAGTCTTATTTATACTTTGAAAATATAATATTAATACACACCTTATGTAGTCATTTAATGTTAGGATAGTATTGGAGTCTCACGATCCAAAATGAAGTCATAATGAGACTTGTCGTGGCCTAACCTTGACAAATAAGCTGAGGTTTTGCTTTTAATATTGCTCCCTATCCTCGAAAACATCCATCTATTTTGACTAATAAATAATCTATTTCTAATAATAGTGTCAAGTCTGGGATGTCTTGGATAATGCGTTTAAGTTGTTGGACTAATTTTATGTCTTCAACATTAAAAGTATTCTGGCCTGTTGATTCGGTTTTAGAATATAACAGTCCTGCTACTTTTCCTAAGTCTTTAATGAAAGTTCTAGGATAATTTAATAGTCCTAAAAACTTTTGTAAATCCTTGGTTTTATTTAATCTATCTGGCATTTCTAAGAACTTCTTTGCTATGTATGGTTGTAATTTTATTCTACCGTCTCCAGTGACTACACCTAAGAAATTAATACTGTTTTTACATAGTTCCATTTTCTTTCTACTTATTATTATTCCATTATCTACAAATAATTTTAAAACTTGGTGTAAATGTCCTAGATGTTCTCTCATGTTATTACTGAAAACTAAAATATCATCTACATATACTAATACAAAATTCTTATAATTTCCAAAAATACTATTCATTTTTCTTTGGAAATTGGAGGAGCTGTCTTTAGTCCAAACGGCATAACTAACCATTCAAAATGCCCTTCTTGACAAGTGAAAGCTATCCATTCTATACTATCCTCGTGCATCTTAATCTGTCAATATCCGGATTTACAGTCGAACTTACTAAATATTTTTCTTCTTTGTATTATGTTTATTAATTCTGTTTGGTCTGGTAACTTATATGCATCCATCGTAGTATTATCATTTAGTCTCTTATAATTTATTGCCATTCTAGCTTTCCCTTGTACTATTTAACTATGGTTTCTTACTATGAAAGTTATTGATATATGTTTTGACTTGGATTTTCTAATTATTCCTAATTCTAATAGTTCTTTTATTTGCACTTCAAAATCCTTAAGATCTTCGTTTGTGGCTTCGATAATGATGTCTTTATAGTGTATTCTGCATTGATTATTTCTAATTTGTGGGTAATTTGATTGGAGCCCCAATGCTGCAAGGGTTTTTCTCCAATTATTTCTAGTTTGTCTAGGAATTGTATTATTTTATCTAGGTCTTTTTGATCCTTTATTACTCCTATCTATTGTATTCCTCTCTTAAAATTGTATAATTATGTATCTATTTCTATTAGGGCGTAATCTTTTTCTAATTCTTCTACTGTTAGTAAATCTTGTAATTCTTCATACATTGTTATCTTTTTATTGTCAGTACAAGTATAATTTTCTCCCTTATCACATTCTAGTGATTTTTCGAGTTTTATCTGATTATTTGAGCTTTTTTCTTCTGATTTATCCTTAATAAAATGACATTTAGTTAGTATAGGTTGTGTGTGTACAGGCGAGTGAGTAATATTGCTTGCAAAAATTACCCAATCTCTAGCAATAAAACATCCTCCATTATTTTATACCATAAAATCTAATCCTAACACAAAGTCTGCTTTTATGTTTAAGTTTCTAACTAGTATTCCATTGAGTTTGTGTGATGGTTGATAGAATTTTTTACAGGTGTTAATAAAACTTATTTTTTCTTTTCGTATATATTCTGTAAATGTGTTATGAGTTCCGACCATTTGCATGGATTTTTGGGGTTTGGGTAATTCCTTAATTAGTCTTGGTGGTAAAATTCTATTATTTAATATACTTTTTATACATCCTGAATCGACTATAGCTAAGGTTTCAAACTCATAATCTTGAATTCTTATTCTTGTTAAGACTTTGACTGTACTAATGTTCTTTTCTTCATTACATAGCATTACTTCAAATGATACATTCATTGATTTTCTCTACTTGACGTTATTATTTTCAACAGAGGTCTTCTTCTTTAATTACTTCTCTATGTTTTTCGAGATTATTTATTCTTATCTCCAACCTTTTAAATTTTTCTTCTAGTTCTAATATTTTATCATTTGTTGTTCTATCTATTGGTTCTTTTATGTAAATTATTTAAATTATTTGCTGGTTTTTGGATTTCTAAGGTTCTTTCTATACAAGTTATGCATCCTTCCATATAACATTTTCTAGATTTTGCCCTTTTGTTTTTACTTGGAAACAAGCTACAATAAAAACACTGGTTACTGTCTAGTCCTTTACCTTTTTCAAATTCATTTTCATATTATTCTATCAAATTGACTAAATCATGATAGTCTAGGTTTATCTTTTCTAATCCTATTTTATTTATAAATTCTTTTTCTTCAGAATCCGAGGAATCCAATGTGTCCTTTTCTTCTTTGAATACTTCCATACTCCTGATAAAGTATATGCTTTCGCTGTCTGACATATATTCATCTACATGTATTAGATTCTCATTTACTTTATCTATTAACTGTGCATTTCTAGATCTGTTATTATTTTTTTTTGGACAAGTATTTGCTAAATGTTCTATACTTCCACAGGTGAAATATTCTAATTTATTTTTATAAGTTCTATTGGTGTTATATTTTCTTACATATCTCTATTTATTTAAATATGGTTTCTTAGCTTCTGATTTTATTAAAAAATATGTTTTCTTAGAACAATAATCCCTTTTATATGGTTTTTTATGTCTTCTTTCTTATAGTCTTGATCGTAATGTTGTGTAGTATATATATTTTTACAAGAATCTGTATCACCTCTTTTTAATATTTTTGTATTTGAATATTCGTACACTTTTCTTGTAATATTTTCATTATATATTGTATTCTTTGTCCTATTGACCATTTTGTTCTGGATTTTGTACTACTCTATCTCTTTTGGACCATTTTTCTTCTATTTCTCTTTCTAATGCTCCGGGTAATTTATTGAATAATCTTTTTCCCAAAGTTTGATCAAACGAGTTTCCATTAATGGTACAATAATAGAAATACTCGTTTAGAAATTCCTTAATTCTTAACCAATTATTAATACTTAACTGTTCTAAATTTATTAAAGCCCTTTTTTGTAATACTCTTAATCCACTATTGGGATCCTCACTTGTTAGTAAAGTATGTACTTTATTCACAAAATTATATGAGTTAGCCCCCATTTCTATCAATACCTGGAAATCTTTGGGGAATATTGTTTTATCTAGTTCCCATAATGCATTAGTAGTCTCTCCTAGGAACGTTTCTAGATATCTAAATATATTTTTTCCATCTGGCTCTGGATTAGCTTGTATGTAATCTGCTACAACTACATTATTCCATATGTCTATTACAACATTCCATGTCTGAGGTCATGCGCCGCTGGATTTAAAATTTTTCCTTTATTACCACCTTTTTGTAACCTAATGGGTTCTTCTATTGGCATTCTTCTTTCTCTAGGTTTTATGTTATGTTCTATCTGTTCTTCAGGGTTTATTCTGAATACTCTATGTCTTGGTAAATCTCCTGTTGTTATATTTACCCTTTGCATGCCAGTCGTCCTTTGGAAAGGGCTTGAAGTACTTGCCGTACTTTCCATAAATTCTTTTATACTTTCTATCTCGTCTATACTGTAAATCATTTCTAAATCTTCACCTTTTTATTTTTTTTAAGTGTATAACCATGATTATCAGTTCTTAGTTCACATTTTACAAAATATTCTTTAGTTTCGGTGAGATTGAGATTTCCCATTTTACAGCCTATACATTTGAACGTTCTATTGTTATTTATTTCGTATAGGGCTTCTGTTTTCATTATAGCTTTATTTACTTCAAAGTCTTCTTCTAGTATTTCTAAATTCATAAAATTAGTACTCTCACTTTCTTCAACTTCTTCATCAGTTTCTTTTTTGTTTTTGTATTGGTAGTCAGTAATCTTATCGAAGTTTCTCCTTTATTGTTTATATACATTAAATGATTTGTTGGATTTAGTATTTCTTTCTTAGTAAATTTTTCCAAGTTTCATTCTAATCCTACATAGTTTTTGGAATTTATCTTTAGGGGTTTCATTAATCTAATACCTTTATTCCCCATTAAACTTACTACATCATCTATCTTTAATCTAAATTTTGTACTACTATTGGTGGCAAGTTTTCCTATAAATCCTACACATATTAGTAAATTATTTCCATTATTCATTTCTTCATATCCTTTAATCTTAATACCTATCTTTATGTATTTTCCAAATTTTAAAGAATTTATCATATAGTTTGGACTACAGTAAAAAAAGTCCTCCATTTGTTGACATGTCTTCTTCTGTTATTCCTATTATAGATCTTTTTTAGTCTGACCAGCTATTATCATATATTGTAACTAATACCTTAGTTCCTAGGTTTTTTCTAGTTAGAGCTTTTAAACCTATTACTATGAGTCTCATATGCATGAGGCTCATGTTTGATTAGTCAATTTGTTGTAAAGATTCTGAACTTATTAGATTTATGTTGGTGCATTCTCACCAATAACGTACATTTGTTCTTCCCTATAATCTATATATAACTGTTCCATTGAAAACATTCCTTCATTATATAATATCTTAGGACTTCATAATTTTAGTTTATTTTGTTGAAAGAGTTGTAGATCCTTGTCTACATCTACTCTCTCTTTTAGTTGATGCCTTGAGATCATTTTTGGTCCATTTATGATTTTAGATAGCATGTTTGTTTTTAATCTTTCTTGGGTAAAGCTTGATTTTGGTTTGTCTGTGGATGTTGAAAAAAGGTCTATGTTTTGGGTTTAGTTACTTTTTTTTTTCTTTTTCTTTTTCTTTTTGAGGGGTTATTTCTATTTTCTTTAGTTGTTCTATTAATTCTTTTATGTTTTTGTCTTCTTGGCTAGTTTGTGGTTTTGCCTTTTCTAGATTTTTATTAAGTTCTAATAGTAATAGTATTATAATATTATTTTGTTTTATGACTATAGAGTTAGTTCTTCCTTGAGGTTGGTAGTCTGATAGTCCTTCGAGATTTGATTAAATTTGAGCAGCCTTTTGTAATATTGCTATGTAAAACTGGTCATTTATAGGAATATTATTCATGAGAGTGTTATTTCTTTTAATTGAGTAATTTCTTTTCTTATTTCTTGTAGCACTAGTTTTATTTTCGGATTTCTTAAGCTACTCTCTTTATCTTTATTAATTAAGTCTTTAATTTTCTTTTCTAATTTTGTTTGTTGATTCTTTAGGAAATCAAAATTTTGTTCTATTTTATCTAACAGCTTCTTTTGTTTGTTTTGCAGACTTCTGATATCTCCAGAGTTTTTAATATTTTAGTATTTTCTTTTTGAATTGTTTCTCCTAGGTTTATTGTAAGTTCTGTAATAGTATTTAGTTGTGGGTCTTCTCCATGTAATATATGTTCTCCGTTGTTAAAATTACACCTAATAAGAGAATTGTCTTTTAAATGTCTGTATTTCTTCTCATCCTGAATTGTTAGATCTAAATACTCTAGTTTCTTTAAGTTATCTATTTTAACACTATTCTTACACTAACGGGAGTGTATCGCTAATACACTGTTTTCAAATTGCTTTTATTCTAATATTTCTGTATTCTATACCTAATACTTTCTAATCTACACTTTAACAAGTTTATATGATCTACACGGTTTAAAAGATTTATAGGGTTTGAAATTATAATTGCTTCCAGTAATTCTATAGTTTTGAATACTTCTATTTGATTTATTAAGGCTTGTTCAATCTTCAAAAATTTTTATTTCACTTCTTTATATAATTGATTATATGGTCTTTGTACTAGTCTAGCAACAGGATATGTTTTCATATATTTTTCTTATTTACTGTGGCTTATTTTATCCTAAAGGAATAGTTTGTCTACACTGTTCTCTATGAAACCTTATTTGTTTATTATATCATTCTAATCACTTCTAATACCTTCTAATTTCCACTTTAATGCACTTATATATTCTTTTAATAGTCTTGAATTTGATGATTCAAGGATTCTCAAATAATTACTCAAAACTTTTTCTAATTCGATCGTCTTTGTTTTTAGTAATATTTCTCGATTTACGTACCAATATTTTAGTTGTATACTTCTAGCCCACGGGTGTGTTCTCATTTATTTCTACATTTGAGATGTCCTATTAAGTTATATTCTAGTCGAGATATTATGGCAGTTAGCTGATCTAGTCTTATAAGGTCTTCTTTTGTATTATTAAGTCTTTTATATTCTAAATATAGGTAATTTAATTTTTCTTTAATCTCTTTGTAGGACATAGTATTTTTACGAGGTCTTCTCATTAAGCTAGATAAATAGCATTCTTTTGTCTCCAACTTTCTTCTATTCTTATTTGATCTTTGTAATAAAATATTTTGACTTGTACTTCTGATAATCTATTACTGATTCATCTTAGTTCTTGATAAATTTCTTCGCTTAGACCAGGCGATTCTTCGAGTAAACAATTATATAACAGTATTTGTTCTATCAAAGCGTTATATAAATTAGTATATTCTTTCTTTAAATTTATAAGATACCAATAGTGCTCTGAATCTAATATTATTTCTTTTTCGTAGGATCTAGATATTTGTAATACCCCGTATTTTTCTAACTTAAATTAACTCTCAGTTCATGAGTTACACTATATAAAAATTTTAAAATACACAGTATTTTTCAGTTTAGAGCTTACCAATGAGTAGGAAATTCAGTAACTTTTCAATGATATAAAATTTGCCCAAATCCGATACCCGGGCAAAGAGTTAGAGCCATTTTTGTGAAACAGTGTACCACCTGATACTTCAATGCATCGCGGAGGCCGTCTAAATGGAAATAGTCATTTTCCAGTGAGCCAACGCATACCACCGCGTCGCGCCATAAGCCCAGTTCACAATTATCAAAATCAAGTAAGGCAACGCGATCATGGCGCGTCGCGCCAAGGGTGAAATTCGTATCCAGTGTTTCTCCGCAATTCTACTGCGTCACGCCACCAGCCACATTCCCATTTTTCATTTTTCAGAGACACGGGCGATAGCGCCGCATCACACCAGGGCCCCAAGTCAAAAATTTTTGATGAAAAATTAAAGTTTCGTCCAGGGTTAAATTGGTCTTTTTTTCATGATTTTAATACACCCAGATGTGGGATTTAATCCCTAAAAATGTTTAAACTCATTCATTATTAACTTTTTCCTAAATCAAAAGGCATTCTCTCTCAAGAAAAAAAAACCCTTGCTCCAAGGAATCAAGGTCAATCTCAAGAATTTCACTAAGAACTCAAAGAATTAACAATCTAAGGTATGTTAGGCGTTCATCTATGGGTACCTTTCACCCATAGAGTCCAAGAATCTCTTTTTAAAACTTCAAGTTTATGGAATTGTGAATTCCCATGTTCAAAATTGATTGTACGCATGTCTATGATGTTAATTTGGTTTTAATTCCGTTATTATGATAAGATTCATGAAAATAGAATAGTATTTATGGGGAATTCCATGAAATTGCATGTTTGGGCATTGTAGTTGAAATGTTTATATGTTATCCAAGATTATGTGCATTAAGTTGTACACCCCAAGTGTTTGATTGAATGTGCATGTGAATGAAATAAGGCAATCATGACATGCTAGTATATGTACATGCTTATGCCCTATAAGTGTTTGATAAAATGCCTCTATGAGTGAATTATGCACAAGTATATATTGTTATGTTATTCAAGATTATGTTATGCTTTACTTCTCATGTTATCGAGTCCTGGAGGTATTTAATACCCGACAATCTAGCTATTTACCTAGAGCCAGTGTCAGTTATAGAATAGTATTAGTCATGTCACTATCAGTAGAATTCAGTCAGCTACAAAACTCAGTAGAACTCAGTCAGTTACAAAACTCAGGAAAACTTTGTTAACTCAGTATCATTCCTGTCCAGTTCAGTATACTCAGTCCAGTGTCTTTCAGTTGGGAGTTGGATTCAGCACCGAGTAAATTCAAGGATGGGGGATCACCTTCCAGTAAAGGGTGTGATCCTTAGAAGCAATCCTTGCGTTCCAGAACTACATAGCCAGCGTAGGTTGAGACATCAACCTGTTAGTTTAGGGTTGATGAGGTGCTTTACTTTCCAGTAGAGGGTACCACCATTCTTGTTTAGGGTGCCTACTAGTAGAGGGTGACTCTTCAGTATCTTTACCCATGGCACGATACTGACACCCTTCCAACTAGGGTCACAGGTTGGACACCAACTCAGTTATCTTATTTGGGGCATGTCGGTTAGATGATTAACTCCCACAGTTTCAGTTTTAGTCTTCAGAATAGAACTCAGTTCAGTTTTACAAAATTAGGACTGTTAGATATAGTCAATCAGCATCAGTAACCCAGTTATCAGTAACTTCAGATATTAATTACTCAGTATCAGATACAGTATACACATGCATGCACAGTATTACATGCTCAGTATTTATAGCAGTTCAGTTATCTATGTACTCTCATGTTTTGTTACTCTCTATCATTCAGTCAGTTATTGTTCATGCTTATAAACCCTTACATTCAGCCTTACCTCATCTAGCATACCAGTACATTCCATATATTGACGCATACTCTTTCTTTGTGCTATGACGTCTCATATCATAGGTTCAGATGCTCAGGTTCCCAACCACGCATAGACAGATTGAGATTCAATCAGCAGTGTTAGAGTTAGTAGTGAGTCCTCATATATCGAGGATATTTTATTATTTTAATTTCTCAGTAGATACAGTATTTCAGTAGATGGAGTTAGTTGGGGGATTGTCCCATCAACTCTACTTTCAGTCAGTTCAGTTAGGTTTTTCAGACTAAACAAGTTAAGACAGTATTTCAGTTTTCAGATATCTTATCAGATATTATAGCAGAGGTTGTATTTTATCAGTATTTATGGATTTTGAACCTTATGGTATTTCAACCTATTTTTTATATTTATTTTAGTATTATTATTCAGCGTTCAGAGTAGATATCAGTCATGGATTAGCTTGTGGTCCATCGAGGTCGTAAGCACCGTGTAGCATTTGTGGTACAGACTTGGGGCATTACAGATTTGGTATCAAAGCCTAAGGTTCAACAAAGTCCTATTGAGTTTGAAAGTCGCATATAGTAGTGTAGCGCCCCAAAATCTGAGCTCCCGGGATCCCACACGGTGCTCCGAACTACAAGTAGTCCTGAGCTAACCCTTGTTATTTTCTACTAAGTCTGGATATAAAACATGATAAATGCGGAAGTCTCATTTGAATCCAACTATTCTCATAAGTCTTGGTAAAACAATACTGAAAAGCTGAATACTAAATCAAAAGTCTAAAACTAAATCTATTAGTCCGACAAGCCTCTACTAACTGAAACTAGAGAGCCAGTAGGACTGGCCCCAGCTGACTCAAACAGTCTGAAATGAATACAGAAACATCTATTAATAACTGAAAGTATAAATAGCTAAGTCCCCAAACTATGAGAACTCACCAACTACACAGATGTAGATGAGATGCTCGAAAATCAATCGTCCTGCTGAGGCTGAGCACCTGAATCTACATTTTGAGACAGTGTAACACCTAGACATATATGTGGATCAGAACTTTGATGATGTACTAAGTATATGGGGGTGAATGTAATAGGTGAGCAATATCATCATAATTTAAAAGATCATGCATTCTAAATGTAAATGACTCACGTAGGCTTGAGTAAATCTAAAAGCTGAAAATTACAAATGAAGTATAGTAAAGCATATAGTATAAATCTTGTGAGTCCTGATGCTTAGTTCTATAGTTTATATTTTGTTCTTATTCTTAAATCATATCTGAAAACTTATACTGCAAGGAAATTCTTTTAAATCTTTAGGGAATATACTCTTAACTGTAGGGAAAATACTTTTAAAACTATTCTGAAAATCTTTATTGTTAGGGAGGTTCTCTTAACCGACATAAACCATGTGAGCTACATGGAGTCAAATGTCTTGTCCTCCTAAGGAAGAAACCTCACGTTGGGGAGAGGTGTAGTACTCTTGCCAGGGAGTAAAACCTAATCCATGTGATCGATCACAAGCTAAATCTATCATCTATATAAATGGGAATAATCTCAATCAGTACCTACATTGGCTCATAGTTCTGTGGAAGATAGGCCACGCTAATCCCATACTTCCCGCTCAGTGCTAAATACTACTCCATCTTAAGTAAGCTTAAACCATTAGAAATCCACTTTTTAAAACTAACATAAGGGTTCGTATGAAAAAACAATTATGCATTTATATGAGTAAATCTGTAAATAAAGCTAATTTGAGTTCTGTAAACTGTACTAATCTATAAAGTGGATTCCAAAGCTAAACCAATGATCAAAAAATCAAAGCCTTTCTTAAAAATTGAAAATAATCTGC
This sequence comes from Capsicum annuum, assembly GCF_002878395.1. Taxonomy (NCBI): domain Eukaryota; kingdom Viridiplantae; phylum Streptophyta; class Magnoliopsida; order Solanales; family Solanaceae; genus Capsicum; species Capsicum annuum. Next base: position 143,857,608 of record NC_061116.1, on the reverse strand, counting down.
TCATAAGATGCTTAAAGCATCATCTTTCTTGAAATAATGATATTCAATCTTAGGTTGGTAACCCATGCATCAATCTCATATTAAATCATAATAATCATGCTTAATAATGTAAATATTGATAAAACAACTCAAAATCTGGAAATTTCATCAATATGCCTGAAAATATGAACATAAGCATAGAATTCAACTTCTAAATCATTGAAAATATCATAAGCTTGTACATAAAAATAATGGGTATAAACCCTAACTTGAATTTCATGGGAAATCATATAAGAATTCAGGAAATTTGAATTTAAAAATAAGTTTTGGGCACAAGGATGGAAGGATTGTCCTTGTTCATAACCCTACATACCTTGTTGGATAATTAGATGAAGGAACCTTGAATTTTGGATTCCTATAGAGTTCTTGATGATGGGTTCTTGATTACCTTGTCTTGGAAATCCTCAATTTTAAGATTCCTTTGAGAATCTATGGAGAATTTGGATTTCTTGGAGAAGGAGCTTTGATGGTCTAGGATTTTCTTTTGACAAAGAGTGGATGAAATAAACATAAAATGCCTTAGGATATGTTAAATCTTGTGTTTTGGACGGATTGGGGGCTTGGAAAAATTCCAAAATACCCCTTTTAAACTCCTAAACGAACCTGGAAAAACGTAACTGGGGTCCCGATTTAATGGGCCACCGCGACGCGATACTATCATGGTGGCTTACTAGAATTTGATGATTGGGAAATTAGGTGCCTCTGCGATGCAAAGCTATCGCGTTGTCCCACCACTAAATTTTGACTATTGGGACCTGGAACATCAACATGACGCGCCACCATCGCGGTGCCCTATAGAAATTTCATTTTGACCTTCGGTGCGATGCGCCACTATAGCTTTAGACTACTGGAAATTGACAAACGGGATAATGGACCCCTCTGCAATGTACCAATATTGCGGAGGTCCACTAGAAAAGGAAAATTATGAATTTAACCACCTCTGCGATGCGGTGACTATCCAGGTGGTACACTGTCAACATAAAAAGGCCATAACTCTTTCACCGAGTGTCGGAATTGGCCGAATTTGGTATAGATGGAAAGCTTATTCAATTTCTCACACTATGAAAAGTCTAAATCTAAAGAATTCCAGACGAAATAAATACTATTAATTTTTGAAATCTATCCCTTAATATTTGAGGGGTGAATTTAAGCTAGGAAAATCGTGGGTTATTATAATATCTCCCCCTTGAAACATTCATCCTCGAATGTTGCTAGTTAGACTAAGAATACTGTGGGAATCTAAGGCTATAAACTATCATGCACAACTAAAATAAGTTGAGCAACTGAATCTAAATCATTCTAAGCTTCTGAGTAATTCTGTATGTGCATAAACTTAAATGAGGACAACTTTATAGCTGAATATATAATTAGAAAAAGAACTGAATCAAGGAAGAGTATTACCTTCAGCTAGATCTAAGTTTATGGAGAAGAGGTGAGGATACTTGGCTCGCATATCTACTTCTGCTTCCCAAGTGGCGCCCTCAATCGACTGATTCCGCCAAAGAACCTTGACCAAGGGAACTTCTTTGTTCCTCAGTCTACGGATCTGATGTTCTAAAATCTCAACTGGAATCTCTTCGTAGGAAAGTGTGTTCTGAATATCTGAGCTTTCTAAAGGAACTATAATGGAGGAGTCACTGATACACTTCTTAAGCATAGCAACTCAAGCTCATAAACTACTTTCCCAATAGACTCAAAATGCTGAAAGGGCCAACATATTGGGGACTAAGCTTTCCCTTCTAGCCAAATCTCTTCACCCCTTTCATGGGTGAAATCTTCAGATACACTAAATTACCAACCTCAAACTCGAGGTCCCTTCTTTGCACATCTGCGTAGGATTTCTAGCGACTCTAGGCTATTTTTAGTCTTTTTATAATCAACTTAACTTTCTTCATAGTTTCAAACAATGCATCGAGCCCAAAAAAAGCGGCCTCACCCACCTCAAACCAACCTATGGGTGATCTACATCTCCTCCCACAAAGTACCTCAAATGGGGCCATCTGAATGCTAGAATGATAACTGTTATTATACGCAAACTCGATCAATAGAAAATACTCATCCTAACTACCTTTGAAATCAAGAGCACATGCCCTCAACATATCATCTAAAGTTTGGATGGTCCTCTCTACTTGGCCATCTGTCTGAGGGTGGAAAGCTGAACTAAAATGGACCTGGATAACAAGACCCTTCTAAAAGGCTCTCCAAAACTAGAAAGTAAACTGAGTACCCCTATCCGAGAATATGGATAAGGTAACTCCATACAGTCTGAAAAACTCTCGGATATACAACTTAGCTTAATTCTCAGCTGTATAGGACGTATGAACTAGCAAAAAATGCGTTGACTTAGTCAATTTGTCTATAATAACCCAGACTGAATCATGATAATAACACGAATAGGGTAAACCAGTCACAAAATCCTTATTCACCTCCTCCAACTTCCAAATGGGGATACTAAACTTTTGCAATGTACCATCAGGCCTTTGGCTCTTTATCTTAACCTGTTGAAAAGTTGCACACTTTCCTATAAACTCTGCTATATGTCTCTTCATATCACTTCACCAATAGATTTCCCATAAGTTGCGGTACATCTTAGTTGCACCTGGATGAATAGAATAACGTTCACCATGCGCTTCAACCATAATTATCTATCTCGACTCATCTACACAAGGCACACACAATCTATTTTAATATCTCAACACGTCATTTACCCCTTGGGAGAAAGCCTCTACCTTTAATCTTTAACTGACTCCTTTAGTTTGACCAAACTAGAATCCATATCTTGCTTCTCCTTTACTTCTAAAACTAGGGAAGATTCAGAACTAATCTGAACCCAAACATTCCCTTCAACTGAATCAACCAACCTAACACCCAATCTAGCCAAACGGTGAACTTCTCGAGCTAACTCTTTCTTATTATTTTCCACATGAGCAACACTACCCATATACAACCTACTAAGGGCATCTGCCACTACATTGGCCTTGCCTGGATGATATAACACACTCATATCATAATCCTTCGACAACTCCAACCACTTTCTCTGACGAAGATTCAACTCCCTCTTAGTAAACACATATTGCAACATCAATATATACACCATACAGATAGTATCTCCAGATTTTCAATGCAAACACCACAGTATCTAATTCAAGATTATGGGTTGGGTAATTCTTTTCATGGGGCTTAAGCTGTCTAGAGGAATAGGTTATAACCTTACCTCTCTGCATTAACACACAACCCAAACCAACTCTAGAGGCATCATAATACACCACAAAACACATTGGGTAATGCTAAGACTGGGGTTGAAGTGAGTCGAGTCTTCAACTCCTGAAAACTCTTCTCGCAGAAATCTGACCACTGGAACTTAACTTTCTTTTGGGTCAATCTAGACATCAGGAATGCAATAGATGAGAAACCTTCAACAAAACATTGGTAATAACCAGCTAGACCCAAGAAACTCTTAATATCTGATGGAGAGATAGGTCTAGGCTAATTTTTTATGGCTTCCATCTTTTGGGGATCAACTCTAATGCCATCGGCAGAAATAATATGATCGAAAAAGGCTACTGATCTTAGCCAAAATTCACACTTGCTAAATTTGGCAAATAATTAATGACCTCTAAGAGTTTGCAAGACAATTCTAAGATAATCTACATGGTCATCCTCACTATGGGAGTACACAAAGATATCATCTATGAATACTATGATAAATATATCTAGATACTATTTGAACACTCAGTTCATGAGGTCTATGAAAGATGTTGGAGCATTGGTTAGCCCAAAATACATGACTAAAAACTCAAAATGATCATAACGGGTTCTAAAGGTTGTCTTTGGAATATCACACTCTTTTACTTTAAGCTGATGATAGCCGGATCTAAGGTCTATTTTTAAGAAATAACTTGAACCTTGAAGTTGATCGAATAAGTCATCAATTCTAGGAAGAGGATATTTGTTCTTAACTATAACTTTATTCAACTAATGATAGTCAATGCACATATGCAAAGACCCATCTTTCTTTCATATAAATAGGACAGAAGTGCCCCATAGAGAAATACTGAGCCTTATGAAACCTTTATCTAAAAGGTATTTGAGTTGCTCTTTCAACTTTTTAAGCTCTATGGGAGCCATATATATGGAGGGATGGAAATAGGGTGGGTGTCGGGAAGAAGGTCAATTCTGAATTCTATCTCTCTATTGGGAGGTACCCCTGGGAGATCTTATGGGAAAACATCAGGAAACCTATTGACCACTCGGACGGACTGTATTGTTGGAGTCTCAGACTTGATTTCCTTAACTCAAAATAGGTGGTAAATCCAACCTTTGGATATCAACTTTCTGGCTTTGAGATAAGATATGAAATGACTCTTGGGAGACACTGAATTTCTTGACTACTCAAAGAATGGCTCATCTAGGAACTGAAACTTGACCACTCGGGTGCAACAGTCTATAGAAGCATAATAAGAATGGAGCCAATCCATACCAAGGATAAGATCAAAATCAACCATATCTAACTCTATCAAGTCTGCTAACATGACTTTATGAAGGACGGTGATAGGGCACTTCTTGTAGATTTGCTTAGCAATAATTGACTCACCTACTGGAGTAGAAACCAAGAAAAGCTCAGGGATCTATTCAAAATTTATCTCAAAATTTACTGCAACTAATGTGGTCACATAAGAGAAACTCAAGCCAGGGTCTAACAACACATACACATCAAAATGAAAGACACGAAGCATACCAGTCCCTACATCGGGTGAATCCTCTTACTTCTGATGGGATGGTAAAGCATAAAACCAATTTTGGCACTGACCATCACCATTACTAGATGAAGCACCCTGAGGAGGGGCTGGCGACCTAGAGGAGCTGGTGCACTAGTAGCTTGAGTTTGAGTACGAACATCTTTATTTCCCTATCTAGCATGCGGGCACTCTTTGATTCCATAGCCCGGCTGGACAGAACCATAACAATATCTCCATCCAGACAGACACTCACCAGGATGATTCTTACCACACCTAGCACACTGAGGATAGCTAGGCCTACTACTCACACTATTCTGAGATCTGGACATAGAAGACTTGCCTCACTATTCTTGCTTGTTTCTGGGTGCAGGAGCACTGGATGAAGAAGGTGTAGGCATAGATGAACAATTCTAAAACTGCGAACGGTTTTCTCCTTGCGATCTAGCCTGGCTATACTCAAACTGCCCTGTTCTAGCCTTTCTATTTACTCTCTTTCTTTCCTTCACCTTCTCTCCCTCAATCTACTGAGCATGTATTATCAATTAAGGAAGATCCATATCTCCAATGACCATAGCAGTACTACACTCCTTAACTACCAACCCAGACACACCGGTCACAAACTAACTCATGCTTGACTTAGGGTCAGCCATCTGATTAGGGGCATACTTCGACAACTGGTTGAACTTGAGGCAATACTCCTTCACAGTCATTGATCCTTACCTTAGGTTCATGAACTCTTCTATCTTAGCTCCTATAATCTCACATGGGAAGAACTTGTCTAAGAATGCATCATAAAAAATTTGCCAAGTCATGGGAGCTGTATTCTCCCCTCTACTTTTCTTCAATATCACTACCTAATCCTATGCAACATTCTTCAGCCTATAGGATGCTAATTCTACACTCTCATCTTTAAAAATATGCATAATTCGGGTGATTTTATTTACCTCATCAAGATACAACTGTGGGTCCTCACCTGCTTTCGACCCAAAGAATTTTGGCGGGTTCATTCTCATGAAATCTAGAATCCTGGCCGTGGCCAAGTCCACTTTTTATTGAGGCGGGACTGCAGACTGGCAGTTACCCTGAACATTAGCTGTCACAGATTAGGCCAGCGCCTGAAAAGAATCCCAAAACTCTGCATGTGACACATTCTCATTCAAAGGATTTGCAGGCTAAGGTGGCTGGTTATCGTTTCTGCATACTCGATGAGAAGCTATTTTCTATCACCTGAAAGAACGAGTAAGAAGCAGATAGAGACACTAAATGTATGATAGATTAAGAAAAAAAAAAGATAATTTCCTAAAATGCTCCATAGCCTCTTGCTTATAGATATGGCGTGCTTCACACCGATGATCAAGACTCTACGTAACGCGGCTTGTTTGAAACCCTAGGACTCTCTAAACCTTAGGCTCTGATACCAAATTTGTAACACCCCAAAATCTTAGTTCTCAGGAGGCCACACGGTGCTGTTAACTACCAGTAGTTCTGAGCTAACCATGGTTGTTTTCTACTAAGTCTGGATATAAAACATGATAAATGCAGAAATCTTATCTGAAACCAACTATTCTCACATGTCTTGGTAAAACAATACTGAAAATCTGAATACTAAATCAAATGTCTAAAACTGAATCTAGTAGTCTGACAAGCCTCTACTAACTGAAACTAGAGAGTCACTAGGACAGGCCCCAGTTGACTCGAACTGTCTAAAATGAATACGGAAATATCTATAAATGACTGAAAGTATGAATAACTAAGTCCCCAAACTATGAGAACTCACAAACTGCACAGATATAGATGATATGCTCGAAAATCACTCGTTCTACTGAGGCTGAGCACCTGAACCTACATAATGAGACAATGTAGCACATAAACATATATGTGGATCAGTACTTTGATGATGTATTGAGTATATGGGGGAAAATGCAATAGGTGAGCAATATGGGCGGAATGTAATAGATGAGCAATATCATCACAGTTTATAAAATTATTCATGCTAAATGTAAATGAATCACGTAGTAATGAGTAAATCTAAAAGTTGAAAATCATAAATCAAGAATAATAAAGCATATAGTATAAATCTTATGAGTCATAACGCTTAGTTCTAAAGTTTGTATTCTGTTCTTATTCTTAAATCATATCTGAAAACTTATTCTGCAAGGGAATTCTTTCAAAGATTTAGGGAATATACTCTAAACTGTAAGGAAAATACTTTTAAAACTATTCTGAAAATCTTTAATGTTAGGAAGGTTCTCTTAACCGATATAAACCATGTGAGCTACATGGAGTCCAACGTCTTGTCCTCCTAAGGAAGAAACCTCACGTTGGGGAGAGGTGTCGTACTCTTGCCAGAGAGGATAACCTAATCCATGTGATCAATCACAAGCTAAATTTGTCATCCATATAAATAGGAATAATCTCAATCAGTACCTACATTGGCTCGTAGTTTTGTGGAAGATAGGGCACGCTAATCCCACACTTCCTGCTCCATTGGAAATCCACTTTTTAAAACTAATGTAAGGGTTCATATGAAAAACCAATTATGCATTTATATGAGTACATCTATAAATAAAGCTAATCTAAGTTCTGTAAACTGTACTAATCTATAAAGTGGATTCCAAAGCTAAACCAATGATCAAAAGATCAAATTTTTCTGAAAAATTAGAAATAATCTGCTCATAAGATGCTTAAAGCATCATCTTTCTTAAAATAATAATATTCAATCTTAGGTTAATAACCCATGCATCAATCTCATATTAAATCAAAATAATCATGCTTAATAATATAAATATTGATAAAACTACTCAAAATCTGAAAATTTCAGCAATATGCATGAAAATATGAACATAAGCATGGAATTCAATTTCTAAATTGTTGGAAATATCATAAGCTTGTAAGTAACAATAATAGGTATAAACCCTAACTTGAATTTCATGGAAAATCATATAAAAAAATCAGGAAATTTAAATTTAAAAGTAAGTTTTGGGCACAAGGACGGAAGGATTGTCCTTGTTCATAATCCCACATACCTTGTTGGATGATTAAATTAAGGAACCTTGAATTTTGGATTCCTATAGAGTTCTTGATGATGGGTTCTTGATTATCTTTTCTTGGAAATACTCAATTTTAAGCTTCCTTGGAGAATCTACGGAGAATTTGGATTTCTTGGAGAAGGAGCTTTGATGGTCTAGGGTTTTCTTTTGAGAAAGAGTGGATGAAATAAGTGTAAAATGCCTTAGGATATGTTAAATCTTGTGTTTTGGATGGATTGGGGGCTTGGGAAAAGTCCAAAATACCTCTTTTAAACTCCTAAACGAAGCTGAAAAATGTAACAGGGGTCCCAATTTAATGAGCCATAGCGACGCGCCACTATCATGGTGGCTCACTGGAATTTGATGATTCGGAAATTGGGTGCCTTCGCAATGCGAATCTATCGCGTTTTTCCACTGGATTTTGATAATTGGGACTTGGAATTTCAATGCGACGTGCCACCTTTGCGGTGCCCTATAGAAATTCTATTTTGACCTTCATCGCGATGCGCCACTATAGTGTTGGACTACTGAAAATTGACAAATGGGAAAATGGACTCCTCCATGATGCACCAATATCATGAAGGTCCACTGGAAAAGGACAATTACGAATTTAACCACCTCAACGATGCAGTGACTGTCCAGGTGATACACTGTCAACTTAAAAAGGCCATAACTCCTTTACCGAGTGTCGAAATTGGAAGAATTTGATATCAATGGAAAGCTTATTTAATTTCCCACACCATGAAAAGTCTAAATCTAAAGAATTCCACACGAAATAAATACTATTCATTTTTGGAAGCTATCCCTTAATATTTTAGGGGAAAATTTAATCTAGGAAAATCGCGGGGTATTACAAGTAGAGTCTTGTGCATGGATGTGTAGTGCACCATACTTATGGATAGAAGTCTATGAGATATTTTAGGAAAAGTTTCCCTTATTTCAGTATTCATGTCATGCGAGTGAGTATGAGCTCAAGTTAAACTCTCAGTCTAATTCTTTTCTTCCTTTTGGCTACAGAACATGCCTCCCAAAAAAACTAATGGAAGAACGACCAAAAATCAGTCAGCACCTCAGCCCATTCAGGCAGATCCCCTGGACAAGCATGTCTTCCATGCAGAATTCAGAGTTGCATTCACTACTCTACAAAGTTGGCAGTGATGTTTGTTTTGGGTATGGCAAACCAGGCCACATAGTTAGAGATTTTCCTTAGTCAGGTTCTTAGATCAGTATAATCATCCTTCAACTTAGTCAGGTCACCCGAATCAGCAGGGTGTCGCTTCTAGTGCCACCAGTGGGCTATGCCCAAACAGGCTTTATGCACTTCACTCTAGACAAGATTAGGAAAATTCTCCTGATATGGTCACTGGTACGTTACAGATCTTCCAATTATATGTTTATGCCTTGCTAGATCCAGGAGCTTCTTTATCTTTCGTAACTCTTTATATAGCCGTTAACTTTGGAGTCAGTCTAGATATCTTAGCATCGTGCCAAAGGTGAAATTCGCATCCAGTGTTGTCATTTTCCAGAGACACGACGTGATAGCGCCACGTCGCGCCAGGGCCCCAGGTCGAAAATTTTTAATGAAAAATTAAAGTTTTGTCCAGGGTTAAATTGGTCTTTTCCCATGATTTTAATACACCCAGAGGTGGGATTTAATCTCTAAAAATGTTTAAACTCATTCATTATTAACTTTTCCCCAAATTAAAAGGCATTCTCACTCAAGAAAACAAAACCCTAGCTCCAAGGAATCAAGGTCAATCTTAAGAATTTCTTCAAGAACTCCAAGAATTAACAATCCAAGGTTTGTTAGGTGTTCATCTATGGGTACCTTTCACTCATAGAGTCTAAGAATATCTTTTTAAAACTTCAAGTTTATGGAATTATGAATTCCCATGTTCAAAATTAATTGTACGCATGTCTATGATGTTAATTTGGTTTTCAATCCATGATTATGATAAGATTTATGAGAATAGAATAGTATTTATGGGGAATTTTATGAATTACATGTTAAATCCATGAAATTGCATATTTGGGCATTGTAGTTGAAATGTTTATATATTATCCATGATTACGTGTATTAAGTTGTACTCCCTAAGTGTTTGATAGAATGTCCAAGTAAATTAAATGATGTAATCATAACATGCTAGTATATGTACAAGCTTATGCCCTACAAGTGTTTGATAAAATACCTCTATGAGTGAATTATGCACAAGTATATATTGTTATGTTATTCAAGATTATGCTATGCTTTACTTCTTATGTTATCGAGTTCTGGGCGTATTCAATACCTGAAAATCTAGTTGTTTACCTAGAGCCAGTGTCAGTTATAGAATAGTATCAGTTATGTCACGATCAGAAGAATTCAGTCAGCTACAGAACTCAGTAGAACTCAGTCAGTTACAAAACTCAGGAAAACTCAATAAACTCAGTATCATTCCAGTCCAGTTCAGTATACTCAGTCCAGTGTCTTTTAGTTGGGAATAGGATTCAGCACAAGTGAACCCAAGAATGGGGGCTCACCTGCCAATAAAGGGTGTGATCCTTAGAAGTAATTCTTGCATTCTAGAACTACGTAGCTAGCGTAGGTTGGGACATCAACTTATCAGTTGAGGGTTGATGAGGTTCTTTACCTACCAATAGAGGGTACCACCATTCTCATTTAGGGTACCTACCAGTAGAGGGTGACTCTTCAGTGTCTTTACTCGTGGCATAGTACTGATACCCTTTCAACTGGGGTCACAGGTTGGACCCCAACTCAGTTATCTTATTTGGGGTATGTCGATTAGATGATTACCTCCCACAATTTTAGTTTCAGTCTTCAGAATTGAACTCGGTTAAGTTCTATAGAATCAGGACTGTCAGATACAGTCAATCAGTAATAGTAACTCAGTTATCAGTAACTTCAGATATCAGTTATTCAGTATCAAAACTCAATGCTTAGCTTCAAACAAGCTCAGTTGCAATGTACATGTACATGCACAGTATTGCATGCTCAGTATTTACAACAGTTTAGTTATCTATGTACTCTCATGGTTCAGTTACTCTCTATCATTCATCAGTTATTGTTCATGCATATGAACCCTTGCATTCAGCCTTACCTCATCCAGCATACCAGTATATTCCGCGTATTGACGCATACTTTTTATTTGTGCTATGATATCTCATATCATAGGTTTGAACGCTTAGGTTTCTGACCACGCATAGACAAATTCAGATTCAGTCAGTAGTGCCAGAATTAGTAGTGAGTAGATGCAGTATTTCAATAGATGGAGTTATTTGGGGGATTGTCCCATCAACTCCACTTTAAGTCAGTGCAGTTAGAGGTGTTTTAGACTAGACTAGTTCAGATAGTATTTCAGTTTTCAGATATTTTATCAGATATTATTATAGAGGTTATCTTGTATCAGTATTTACAGATTTTGAACCTTATGGCATTTCAGTCTATTTTTTACATTTATTTCAGCATTATTATTTAGTGCTCACAGTAAATATTAGTCATGGGTTAGCTTGTGGTCCTTTGAGGTCGTAAGCAGCGTGTAGCATTTGAGGTACAGACTCGGGACATTACAATTTTCTTTTTTGAATTCTAGAAATATTGTTTGATACCATAAGTATGTATTAAAGTCTCCTAGAAGCTTAGAGCTCTGATACCAATAATAAATAAAATATAAAATATATAATAGATAGAGCATAATAGATAACTAGATAATATTAAAGACAAATCTAATAAATAGACAATGAAAAGTAAACAGAGGTAAGCAAATACGTGGATATGAGCAAGCAGCAAGGTTGAAGTAGATATATTTCTTAAAAATATGGTGTAAAATCCTACTCAATACTCCCCCCTTCGTTATCTCAAGTCATATGTAGTAGTGAAATTATCAAAATCAAAATATGTGTTTCTCCCAAAATACTTTTTTTTATACGCTGTTCATCTCTTAACATAAATCTAATAAGTTTAGAATCTTTACAACAAATTGCCAAATCAAACATGTGTCTCATGCATATGAGACTCATAGTAGTAGGTTTGAAAGGTTTAACTAGAAAAAACTTGGATATCCATAAATTGTCGATCAGGCATATCTGTTATTTGTCTACTTGCACTTCTAGTATTAGTTTGAATGTCAGGTTGGATGGTTCATAACTGATTAAGTTAAAGATCAAGCTAACCATAAAAGATAGATAGAACAGGACATAAAACCCTAAATATTTTTCTTCCTTATATTCTGTTTATTAATTTTGTTGTCTGGTAACTTATATCCACCCATCGTAGTATTATCATTTAGTCTCTTATAATTTATTACCCCTCTAGCTTTCCCTCGTACTATTTCACTATGGTGTCTTGCTATGAAAAATGTTGATTATGTCTTGACTTGGATCTTCTAATTATTCCTAATTCTAATAGTTCTTTTATTTGTACTTCAAAATCCTTAAGATCTTCATTTGTGGCTTCAATAGATGCTGTCTTTATAGTGTATTTTGCATTGATTATTTCTAATTTACAGGTAATTTGATTGGAGTCCCAATGCTGCAAGAGTTTTACTCTAATTATTTCTAGTTTGTCTAGGACTTATATTATTTTATCTAGGTCTTTTTTATCTTTCATTCAATGATTAGTTAGGTTTAGTATTTCTTTCTTAGTAAATTTTTCCAAGTTCCATTCTAATCCTGCATAGTCTTCTTAAGAACTATTAGAATTAGGAATAATTAGAAGATCCAAGTCAAGACATAGATTAACAGTTTTCATAATAAGAAACCATAGTAAAATAGTACGAGGGAAAACTAGAATGGTAATAAATTATAAGACACTAAATGATAATACTATGATGGATGAATATAAGTTACCAGACAAAACAAAATTAATAAACAAAATACAAGGAAGAAAAATATTTAGTAAGTTTGACTGGTCCAAAAAAGATGGAGTAGAACAAAATCCAGACTCAAAATAGTCACTAGGACAAAGAATACAACATATAATGGAAATATTACAAGATAAGTGTACGAATATCCAAAAACAAAAACAATTAAAAAGTGGTGATACAGATTTTTGTAAAAATATATATACTACAGAACATTATGATCAAGACTATAAGAAAATAAGAGATAATACAAATTCAAAACTGAAAAAGTATAAAATCTATCTCTAATCCAAATAAAGACATAAGTAAGATAGAGTGAGATCCAACAATTTGCCCTGAATGCTAGAACAATCCAATACCTTGAATATCATCAACTAACAACACGATCTCTACCTCCGTGTGTTGTACTCGTGCTGGAATCTACATAAAAAAAATTCACAGTAGGAGTGAGGATGGTCCACTTATGCTCAGTAGATAATCATAGGCTGAGCGAGTAAGGAAAAAAATAAGATAAGTAAAATATACTATGAGCACGCCACCTGCAAGTAGAAAAGTCCCAAACGGTAACTCACACCGTCTCTACTAACAACTCTAATATGAATTATATAAAAACAAAAGCCAACACTAATATACATATGAAAGTAAACAAAAACTAAGAGCAAGTCAAGTACACTAAGGAAAACAAGTAAAATGCATATCATTGCAATGTGGATGGTATGAATAACGAAAGTCAATGACTTTTTATATACACCCACCAAGCTCATAATTACCAGGTAGAATTCATGGAAAGTTTGCAATCAATACAATGTATCTCATATCTCAGTCTCAATCTCAATTTTATCTCTCCCCTCCAACTCGTGTTCACGAAGAGGGCTTTCACAAAAGTTTCTTATTATCCTTCAAAAGTAGTGTTTCTCAGTGGTACCAATATCTCATGGGTGTATATCTATATAATGAGGATGTAATGCTCATAATCAATCCAAAATGAGGATATCAAATCCAATCAACATGTAAGTATATATAAATGAGCTTAGAAATCAACTTAAATGTCCATAATTCATGATTATTAACTCAGTGATTATTAATTCATAATTCAAAAATGAAATAAAATCACGAAAATGAACCTTATGTACTATTTAGTGAATAGTACCTCATAAACACGGTCAATCCTTCGCGTTTGCAAGGGTCAATGCTGACTGACCAATTAAATTGGCCTTCGCATTCGCGAAGAAGCGCCTTCTACCCGACCCAACCCGATTAACCTTTGTGATGGATCCATTGTCGCGTTCATAATGAAGGAATAATTTTTTCTCCGCATTTGCGGTCAGAGGCTCGCGTTTGCGAAGAATGTGACATTTAGCTACCACATATCAACAATTAGCTGGTTTGTATGGTTTTAAAAATCTTTGAATGAACTCTTGAAATTCGTTTGGGACCCGACAGAAATGAACCATATATTCTATTAGACTAATTTCGACGTTCTGCACTCAATGATAATGTTGAATTTTCAAAAAAAAAAAATTATTATCAATAAATTAACCCCGGTACCTTGTTTTACTATTTTTGAAATAAAGGATCGAAGAGTGATATAAAAGTTTCAAAATTGAACCAACTCCGCTACTAACCCAAATTCGACGTTCCGAATCTACTGGCATAATCCAGTTTGCCATCCGATATTCAGAACAACAAATATTGACCGAAATCAACTATATGATTTCTCAAGCCTTTAAAAATCATAAACTCGTACAACTCGTTTCGAATTGCACCGAAAAATGTGTCAACCATTCTCGAACCTCAAGAATGAACCCTGATCGGCCCGCTGGAAACCAGACGCCATACGCCGCTGTTACCCAACCCGACGCAACTTAACTTTCACGTGTCATTTCCTCATAGGTCCGTACAATCCCCACTTTTTGATTCATCGCGGGAAATCTCTGCCCTTTTATTTCTAAAAGGCGCTTCTTCACTTCCACTATTGACATATTATTTGACCCCCGCCCACCCCGCACCCCCGCGCAGTTTAGAAAAAGATACCATTGTCCCGCTAAAATGTGCCTCAATGACCACGTGTCCTGCAACCCTTTTAAATACTTCACCAATCGGGGCATTATCCTAAACCTTAGGCGCATTTTAGTACAGTTTGGGTGCTTACAGCCATAGTACTGGCAATTCCAATTGTCCAGTAGAATCCAATTTAAGACTACCTAGGGAGAGACAAAAGAGGGTGGCTTTGGATTCAATGGTCTACCAAGCTGGAACAAGGAAAAGGGTTTTTGGTGTCAAAATACTTCGTGGTCCCGACGGCAGTGCTTTTCAGAAATGGTACTTCTTTTTCTTTTCCCTCTTTTCTTTCTGATTAATAATATATATGGGTTTCTTGATTGTGTAGTGCGGGTGTATTTGCAGTGAAACGTGTGGCATCTCAGTGGCTATTGCGTTGGCTGACATGCATCAATGTGAATCCAGAAAGGATGTAAAGAAATTGAAATGCCAACTCAGGAACAGAAGCATTGTTGAAGAGCAGAGGCTCATTGATCAACCCAGATCGGCTTTTCGGATTTTCATGTAAGTCCGTTCTTATCTCTATTTTTAGTTATTCTCAATCGAATTTATTCGAGTAATATGAGTTTAGCTATGCTTGTTTAACATATTCAATGTATGTGCCAAATCTTACGTTAAAGAAAAGCCATATTACGGATATCTATTTTGTTTGTTTAGTGTGTTAGTATTATATAGTATAAAAAAGAGAAAAGACATTAAGACACCGTTGAAGTTGTCTCAAATTTTCAAAAGGACACTTTAAATTTGTGTGTATCCTATTAACCGCAAAATTTGCAGAGTAAATACAAGCGATTGACCTATTTTCAGCCCATCTGAGTTATCACTCAAGTCTCACGCGTGAATGAGCAATATTTTCTGCAGGAACAAATTAAAAATGCCACATGGAAAGGGCTTTATTTTTTTTTTAATAAATGTCATCTTCCCTTCTTCCCCAATTCTCCATTAATGGCCATTGGTGAAGCTTGGAAGATCTATTAAAAAAATCGCTCCTTCTCAATGAAATCAGATTAAATAGGTAAGAATTTTTCACATATTAGCTTTAATTTCTTCTAATTTTGTCTACAAGTTATGAAATCAAGTTGTCAACTAAGATTAGGTTTTGAATTCATCATGTCTTCTCTTCTCCAATTCCTTATGAAGTAAACTTTCACAACATTTTTCATCTATGAGAATTTCATTTCCCCCCAATCTTCTGCAGAGAGAAAATGGAATCGAAAAACTACTGAAAAAAAGTGAGGAACAAGAGGTGTTCTTGGTTTAAAATCGACCTTTATTTAATAGATTTATTAAATTTAATTTAATAATAATGTTTTGAATAGGAGTGTATCACACGCGCGTTTTTGAGTCTGAAGTTGGTGAGATAATGGGTCAAAAGCTTGTATTTACAACGGTCTTTACACGTTTTGTTGGTCAATAAGGACACCCGCAAACTTAAAATGTCTTTTTGAAAATTTGGGACTACTTCAGTGGTGTTTTTATGTCTTTTCTCTATAAAAAAATGGATGTCTTGAATGGTCATGGCCTCATGGATTTGTGTTGCAGGGAGGATTTTGTGAAGAAGAACATAGATGGAAATGAGTTTGAAGTGGATAATAAAGGTTTTGAGACATGGAAAAACATGACACGTGAGGTACTTGTTTGTTCGACACTTTTGGCTATATTTTTTAATCACGTGCATTGGTAGTTAATCATGATTCATCACCATTTGTTTATTGAAGTTTTTATTAATCTAATTGAACTGAAAAAATTCTCAGGAGAAGTTTTTGTACTTCATGAAAGCCGAAACAATCAATCTTGCATACGAAAAACTTTTGCGCAGAGAGGAGAAGGATATGCCATGGAGGGTAATCAACATTTTACATTTCTTTGTTCTGCTACTACTGCTAATTCCTTGAATGATCATTGATTGCTACTCTAGATATTGTGCTCCTAAACGGGACTCTTCTGTTTGGTGATGCATTTCCTTGTTCTGTATTTTGTGGCATCCTTCTTTTGAATTTACTGTAGTACAGGGCTGAATGTGTTTTGAAGATTCTGAAATTTCAGGTTTAATTTAATTTCCTGTGTTTTCTGTAATGAAGAGTTCCTTCAGTTAGGAAGTTGGATGACTTTTCTGTTTTAAGGCTAGAAAACATGATAAAGTTACAATTTTGTTCGACCAGTAAAAAATAGTTTGGATTCCAAACTTGTGTTTTATACTCCTCACTATCTGTAATGGTATTAGTCTCTCTAGTAAACATCCTAGTCTCTCTTAACAACAAAGCAAACATTTCTGCCTCTAGATTTCCACACAGAAAGTAGATTACCAAGTCTGATATGATATATCTCTTGAAGGCATCGTGATGCTTAATGGTACTTCCAACTGTTGAAATTTTATATCTAGAGTTCATAATGCTCTTTTCTGTATTTATTTTCTCTTGCATCACCTTCACTTGCAACTTTTTAAAAGCTGTGATCTGTTTAATAAATTACAAGTTTCATGTGAATAAAGTTTCTATCTTTTTGATTCCTTGTTAAAATGCTGAACTTCAAATTACAGGTTTCCCCGGATACTGTAAATGACATAACATCTTATATCTCCTGAATCTATTAGGATGTTTATATGGCTTTAACTTTGAAATGTTTCTTTTCTGACATGCTTGATGAGTAATAATTTAGTTCATTTGCAACAACTCCCTCCTATTTAGATGCTTAGCTTTCAAGTACAAGTTTTAGAATACTGTAAATCACATTTACATCTATAGGTGGATGACGAGGCAGATTCAGCTGATGTTGGCAAGTACGATGAGGTTTGATCCTTTGATTCTCAATTTCATCTAGATTTACCTGAGTTCTTTTCCAATTTGAATCGCAATCACTTTGCACATATCGTTGAATTGTTGTCTTTTTGTTACAAGAATTATGAAGATTATGATTATTCTGATTCTGAATCTTCTGGGGATTTGATTGATTTTTGGCCTGAGGCAGACAAGAGCTTTGACACCAGTGAGAGGGTAGTGATTCTGTTTCTTGCTTATTTTTGTGTGCTTGTATTTTGATTTATACTACATAATAGGCTCCAATTACTGCAACATGACTTCTTCATCTCTTTTTACCTCTTCCTTGGAACAGGAGGATTTGTTCCCTTGGAGGGCTCGTATAAAATCTTGAGGATTGGACATCATTTTGAGGGGGTTTCTTGCTTTGGACCAGAGGAACCTTTGTGTCAATGGTTGGCATCTGTTTTTGTTCATAAGCCTTGCCGATTCCTACCTTATTGAAGGCAAGTCAGGTTGGTTGGCTACTGCAGGTAATATTTGTTGCTGTAGAAGTTAGGATATTGAACATCCAGATACATATTTTGAGACAATCACCACTAGACGATCTTCAGTGATACATCTGGATATCATCCAGGATCCTTGTATAGGATGGTTTCTTGTGAAGGTTCTTGTTTGATTTGTAGGCTTCCTCCTTGTGGAATGGGGCCTTTGAGTGCAGTATTATAAAATGGAAAAGGGCCATATTTGCGCTCCTATTTATGGGAATAGTTTTCCCCGACCCTATTTATGGGAATAGTTTTCCCTTGTTTACATATACTCTCCATTTGAGTTCAGTTAAAACTAACTCTGCCATTATACGTTTGTCAAATATTCCCCTAAGCCTTACGGAAGAGACCTCGAGGGTCAGTTGACATAAATAAATATGCCTTGTTCGTTTTAGAAACCTGACTCCTTAAAACATCTCATTAACAATCCGGGAAACCTCCTTTTATCTCCTTTGTTGCAAAGCTGAGTTCTTCCCAAATTTAACTTGGTTCTTTGATTTCTTTCCTCTCTCATTCAATTATTTCGTATTTTAAGTGTGTTAATGCTTGTGTTCTTTTATTACATTACAATAGGGAGTCCGGAGCCAAAAGGGCTCTTTTTTTAATCAAAAATACCAAAGGGGGACAAGTGACTTTTGAATAAACAAAAAGGGACAAAACGTGGTGGGGTCAGCGACATGCAAGTCGCGTATGACAGAGTGCCATGTAAGTCGTGGAGTGCAAGTCGCGCCCGCACCAGCGACTTAGTTGAACAGTATCCTGGTATTCTCTATTCTGCATGTGAATTGCAACAAAATGGAGAGTTCTGCATGTGCAACAAACGCCTATATATTCAAGTGTAGAAAAGGTTCGCATTCTCCAGTTTCTACTCACAATTTACAATTTCATTCAAATATAAATTTATTTTTATTCAGCTTACAAATTTTTGTATTAAAAATGAATCAAGATACAGTAAGAAGTAAATTTATATTTATATTGGGGTGGTAAAGTTTCATATGAAGCTGGTTTTGTAATATATAGTTAGCCGTCTATAGTTGTGCAAATGTTTCCCTTATTTCTTAAATATGAGCGGTTGCAGCGTTTACTAAGAAACAAAATGAGTATAACTGAGCCAAAAGATGTAGTGATTATCACTGGACGATATCCGTCTTTTATTGCAAATAGAGTTATAACGTATGGTGAGACTTGTATTTGGAATGATGGTTCTTTATTTATATTTCTTCGTACTATTAAAATTTTTGATAGTCACATTTACTTAGCATGTCTTGATACATATGCGTTAATTGAACGTTGTCCTCGTTTAAAAATCCACCTACAACAAATTTGATCTTTGTGACACTTCATATTTATCGAATTTGAATGTTGGTTCTTTAAGAGGTTTCCATCCTGTTAAGTCACGCATCATTTGTCGTCTAGCTGCAATCCCTAAATCGGTAGTACCTTCTAGAAGTATAGGACTTCCATCTATAATCATGCCAAACATAATTTTGATATCCTGTAATGAAATGGTGGCCTCATCAATTTGCAAGTGAAATGTTAGTTTCGGGGTGCCATCTCTCAACTTATGAACTTATAAGTCCAACATCTTAAGGAATGTTTCCTATTTTTACCATTCCTCTAAACCCACAAAAACTTAAATATTGGAGGATTCGATAATGCAATGGACGCTGCTTTATGTGCAACCAAAATTTAGTATCGACACAACGTATATTTAAACACATATCTTATTCCTCGTTGTCCCAAACTGTTTGGGATTGATGTTTAGCTTGTAATTTTGACAATGGATTCATATCTACATTAAAAAAATCAGTTTGTTATGATCAAAAGTAAATTAATAAAAATTATTTAAAGAATATAATATTTAAACTTGAGAATTTGATGTAATATTTTTATACTTAAAATAAAAATAACGTAGAAGATAAATATTAATATACCTTATAATTGATGCCTTCACTTGTATTTTTATTGAATATTTGTAAAAAAAAATTAATTTAAAATGTTTTTATTCTATATTTCTACACTTGATAGAAGATATAACTTCATGTTGCAAGAAACATGCGTAAAATATTTCTACACTTGATAGAGAATATATCATCACAAGCCACATGCAAACGGTAAAGAGCTCACATGCAAAAAGTAGAAATGCAGCTCATTCTGGAGTTTGGAGCCTAAAAGACAAGTTTTCTTAGCCAAAATTCTAAAAGGGCACACCAAAATTGAAAAATTCTAAAACGGACAAGGTAAACACGTGTTTACCTTGTCCATTAAAAAGTTAACGATGTTAGTCCGTCCAACTATTAATGTGTAAGGTAAAATGGTAAGTTTACATTATAAGGTAAAATGATAAGTTTACCTTATTATTTGCTATTTGTAAGGGTCGACAAAGTGTAAGATATTACAAGGTAAATAGAGTCGTTAACCTTGTAAGGTAGGAAATCATGTTCACCTTGTAAGGTAGGATCCCATTTTACCTTGTAACAATTTCAAAATTCTCGTTTCTATATAAAGAGTGTGAGTAGAGGTTTATTTCTTGCATCAACTCAAAAAAAAATTGTTAAACTTCATAACTCAAAAAATTGTTGAACCTTATTCATTTTTTACATTAAAATGGATAAGGTAAGAGTAAATTTACATTGAAATGGTGAAGTTTTGCATGATGAAAATTCGGTGCGATATAGTCGGCGTCCTGTAGTGGTTTAATCATTTCCTTTATTTCTCAAATATGATCGTTTGAAAAGGTTGTTTAGGAGTAAAATGGGTATTATTAATCTGAAAGATGATGTGGTTATTTCTGAACGATATTTCGAATTATTTTACGTCTAATGGACAATCAATGTGTCTTTTCAGATAGTCTCGAACCGATGCTTACTTTACGTGGCATATAAATCATATTGTGATGATCATGCATGCACAAAGTGTTGATATTCCATATCTATACAGAAAGAAAATTAAAATTAATTTTGATATGAGTTTCATATAAAGTGTTAATTTACACAAGCATGCAACTAAAGGTGTAATACCCCGTATATTTCTAAGCTAGAAAATGAACCATTATTCCTACGTATGAAACCTCCTATCCTGTGATTCATATTTGAGTACATAACTTACAATGAGTATCCTAATGAGAAGAGAGCTTATGATGTGTTAAGCGTGTTCATAAGAGTCACTTAGAGTAAGGCAAGCTAAGAGCTTTTGAATCCATCAAGTTTTAGTGTTTGATTTCACAAGAGTCATCTTTGAATGAGCATAACTTGATGTATGTGAGGTATTTTGGCAGATTTAGACCCACCAAATTGTAGAGAATCAAATTAGCTTTCCAACGATACCAATTTTACCAAAATTCGACACCCGAGCAAGAAGTTATGGCATTGCAAAGTGGAATGCATCGCCTAACAAATTACCTAAGGCTACTGGAATGGTTATGCCATAAGTTGTGCAACGCTCAACCTAATTTATGCCATAAGTTGTGCGACACACAACCTAACTTACGCGATAAGTTGTGTACCGCACAACCTATCTTACGCGATAAGTTGTGCGCCACATATCTTATAACCCAAGTGACGTAAACACCCCATTTTGAGTTATTTTAAGGGCAGAATGGGTATTTTCCACCCCTATATAAGCCTATAACACAGGATTTAGCCCCAATTTAACCCAAATATAGTTACTTCTCTCAAAATTCTCTTAAGAACAAGTTAGGGTTCTTAACTGGGGATTCAAATTCAAGAAAATTCCACCGTAAATCTTCATAGAATCACGTACTAAGGTATGCATAGTGTTCATTCATGGATTCCTTTCGTCTATGAAGCCCAAGAATCAAGTTTTAAACTATGGATTATGATATTTATACTATGGATTGATTATGTTCATGTGGTTGTTGTTGTATGATTCCCAAGTTGGAATCTTTGCGTTTTTATGAAAATATGTTAGCATGTGAGTTGAAAACCATGAATTTTAGTTGGTTATGATATGTTAATTTGATGATTATGCCATGCCTTAAGTCATGCAACTTAAGTGTTTGATAAAATGCCTAAGAGACTAGAAATTATGTAATATAGCTCAATTGTGATTTATGTGATGGATTCATATATTACCCTTATGTTCAAATGACTCCCATGCTATTGATGTGCAGTATAGATGTTTGTTTGAATGCTCATGATGTTAGAGTATGAAATTTTAACATTGAGTATATGCATTCCTACCATGTACAAGATTATGATAACCATGTACTTCATGAAATCCCCAACTTATTGTATTATGGATTGTTGATGTTGGTCATGTATTCAAGAATGCCATGCCTTGTTAGTTTCCTTCTATCGAGTCGTGGGGGTACTTGTACCCGACAATTTAGCTGTGTACCTAGAGCCAGTGTCATGTTTTTACGATATCCTCAGCCAAGCCATGTTCAGTAGAATTCAGTTAGTCATGTGACTCAGGAAAACTCAGTAAACTCAGTAATCCCAGTAATCTCAGAAAGCTCAGTAATTCAGTAATCTCAGTAGTATTCCGTCAGTTAACAGAACTCAATGAAATCACTCTAGTTCAGTTAATCATGTTCAGTGTCTATTCAAATAGGAGTAGGATTTAGCATCGAGCGAACCCAAGAATGAGGACACACACTTACAGTTGAGGGTGTGATCTTTAGAAGTAATCCTTGCATTCCAGAACTATGTAGCCAGCATAGGTTGAGACATCAACACTAACAGATAAGGTTTGATGAGGTGGATAAACACTGTCAGATGAGGGTCCCACCATTCTCTTTTGGGGACACTACCAGATGAGGGTCACCCACAGCTTGTCTTTACCAATGGCGCGGTATTTACACCCTTCTAATTAGGGTTACAGATTAGAACCCAACTTAGCTATAATGCATTATTTGGGGCATGTCGGTTAGATGACTACTTTCCACAGTCTCAGTCTCAGTAAAAGAACTAAGATAGATCTTCAGATTTCAAGATTGTCAAATACAGTCAACTTAGCACAGTACGAAACTCAGCTAGTTCCATCAGAACCTAGACTGTCAGATACAGTCACTCAGTATCAGTTATATCAATTATCAGTAACTCATGTTATCAGTAATCAGACTTAGTAGTCAGTACCATCATGAATTCAGTTACAGTCACTTATTCATGCATGTATTCTCACGTTCATGTTATGTAGTCAGTTAGTATTGTTCATGCATTTGAACCCTTTTCATTCAGCCTACCTCACATGCATACCGGTACATTCAATTATACTGATGCATTTGCGCTATAATGTTTTATTCTATACCATAGGTTCAGAAGCACGAGCTCCAGAGCATCCGTAGCATTTCAGTTTCAGCAGTTAGAGTTAGCAGTGAGTCCTCATCATTTGAGGACATGATCATTACTTTATTTCTTCATTACTTAGTTTATTTCAGTAGTTGGAGTTAGTTGGGGATATGTCCTATCAACTCCTTATTAGATAGTTCAGTTTTAGAGACTTTTCAGACTATAGTATGTTCAAACAGTTTTATTTTAGTTTGTTTTGGTATTGATATACTGTACTTTCAGATTTTATGTTTTATCAGTTTTGAACCTTATGGCCCTTCTACCTTTATTTCTGCATTTATACAATATATTATGCAGTATTCAGGTACAAATATTAGTCATGGGTTAGCTTGTGGTCCTTTGGGGTCATGAGCATCGTGTAGCATTTTGGGTACAAACTTGGTATCAGAGCCAAAGGTTCAATAGTGTCCTAGGAAGTCTGAAAGTCGCATTTAGTAGAGCCTTGTACATGGGCCATATTTATGTGCAGGAGGCTATAAGATATTTTAGGAACAGTTTTCCTTCTTTCAGTATTCATGTTGTGCCAGTGAGCATAATCTCAAGTTAATCTCTCAGTCTAATCTTTTTCTCATCCATTTACAGAACATGCCTCTCAAGAAGAGAACTAGAAATCAGTCAGCCCCTCAGCCCGAAGATCCTTTGGGCGAACATGTCTCTCATGCAGAGTTCAGAGCTGCATTCACTACTCTTGCTCAGTTAGTTGCTGCTCAGAATAAATGACCAACTGTCGTTCCGGCCAATCCAATGGACAATTCAACTTCATCCAGGATTCAAAACTTCACCCGAATGAATCTCCATCCATTTTTGGGTCTAAGGTAGATGAGAACCCTCAGAAATTTCTTGATCAAGTTCAGAAAGTTACGAACATCATGGGGGTTACTTCTAGTGAGAGTGCTGAGCTAGCTGCATATCAGTTGCAGGATGTTTCTCACACTTGGTTTAAGCAGTGGAAGTCAGAGAGGTTAGTTGATGTAGGATACATAGAGTGGGAGGAGTTTGTCACCGCATTCTTAGATAGATTCTTTTCCTAAGAGCTGAGAGAAGCTAAGGTGTTAGAATTTATCAACCTTTGGCAGGGTAACATGACGGTGAAAGAGTATTCTCTTAAGTTTACTCAATTAGCCAGATATGCTCCCATGTAGTGGCAGATAGCAGGGCCAAAATGAGTAAGTTTGTTTCTGGGGTGAATGATAGTGTGGTTAATGAGTGCAGGTACACGATGTTGAATAGTGACATGAACATAGCAAGGCTTATGTCCTATTCTCAGCAAATAGAAGACCAAAAGATTAAGATGGGGGAGAAGCAAAATAAGAGAGCAAGGACAGGTAGTTTCAACTTTGCTTAGCGTAAATCAAAAGGGAGGGAATCGTTCTCAATTCCGTCCTAAGTCATACGTTCCAGCTCCTTCTTCACCTAGTGCACCAGTACCAAAATTCAGAGACAAAAATAGAGATAGGGCGTCAGGCTCTAAGTCTCAGGGCAGTGACAGCAATGCCCGAACTAATCCTCTTTGTCAGACTTGTGGTAAGAACCACAAGGATGTTTGCAGAGCTGGCAGAAATGCCTGTTTCGGATGTGGCAATCCAAGCCACAGAGTCAGGGATTGTCCCCAGTCAGGTTATCAAGATCAGCAGAACCATTCCTCAGCCTAGTCCGGTCGCCCAAATCAGTAGGGTGCCACTTTCAGTGCTACTAGTGGGCAATGCAAAAACAGACTTTATGCTCTCCATTCCCAGCAAGATCAGGAAAATTCTCCTAATATGGTTACTGGTACATTACATATATTTCACTTGCATGTTTACGCTTTGTTAGATTCAGGAGCTTCCTTGTCTTTCGTTACTCCTTACATAGCAGTTGATTTCGGAGTCAGTCCTGAAATTCTAGCAGAACCCTTTCCAATCTCTACCCCAGTAGGAAAAACTATCATAGCCAAGCGGTATACAGGAACTATTCGATTATGATATTTCAGAAAGTCACCTCAGCAGACTTAGTCGAATTAGAGATGACTGATTTTGATATCATTCTCAGCATAGATTGTCTTCATTCCTTCTATGCCACAGTCGACTGCAGAAATAGAGTTGTCCAGTTCCAATTTTCGAATGAACCTGTCCTAGGATGGAGGGGTAGTATTTCAGCTTTCAGAGGTCAGCTTGTTTCCTACCTTCAGGCAAGGAAAATGATATCTAAAGGATGTGTTTATCATTTTGTTCATGTTAAGGACTCTAGCTCCGAGACTTCCAGTCTTGAATCAGTCCCAATCATGAATGAATATTTAGATGTCTTTTTGAAGATCTTCCACAAATTTCTCCCGAAAGGGAAATAGACTTTGGCATTGATCTTCTTCCAGATACTCAGCCTATATCTATTTCTCCATATAGAATGACACCAACAGAACTCAGAGAATTGAAAGATCAATCAAAGGATCTCTTAGATAAGGGATTCATCTAACCCAGCGTATTCCCATGGGGTGCACCAGTCTTATTCGTGCGCAAGAAAGACGGTTCTCTCAAAATGTGCATTGATTACTGTCAACTCAATAAACTCATGGTTAAGAACAAGTATCCATTTCCCCGAATTGACGACTTGTTTGACCAACTACAGGGTGACAGTTATTTCTTAAAAATAGACCTCAGATCAGGCTATCATTAGCTCAGAGTCAGAGAATGTGACATTCCAAAAATAGCATTTTATACTCGGTATGGTCACTTTGAATTCCTAGTCATGTTCTTTGGTCTTACCAATGCCCCAGCAGCTTTCAAGGAGTTGATGAACCGTGTATTCAAATAGTACTTGGACATGTTTGTCATAGTCTTCATAGATGATATTCTGGTCTATTCCCGTAGTGAGCGTGATCATGTAGACCATCTCAGAATCATGCTTCAGACTCTCAGAGATTATCAGCTGTTCTCCAAATTCAGTAAGTGCGAGTTTTGGCTAAGGTCAGTAGCATTCCTTGGTCATATCATTTTCGGTGATGGCATTATGGTTGATCTTCAAAAGACCAAAGTAGTAAGAAACTAGCCCAGACCTGTCTCTCCATCAGATATCAGGAGTTTCTTGGGTTTGGCTAGCTATTACAGATGGTTTGTTGAGGGATTTTCTTCTATTGCATCCCCTATGTCCAGATTGACTCAGAAAAAAGTCAAGTTTCAACGGTTAGATCCTTGCGAGAAGAGTTTTCAGAAGTTGAAGACTCGACCCACCTCAGCTCCAGTTTTGGCTCTTCCAGATGGTTCAGATTGGTTCGTAGTGTATTGCGATACACCCAGAGTAGTTTTAGGTTTTGTCCTCATGCAATATGGTAAGGTCATAGCCTACGCATCTAAATAGTTTAAACCCCATGAGAAGAATTATCCGACTCATGATCTTGAGTTAGCAGCCGTAGTATTTGCCTTAAAGATTTGGAGGCATTATCTATACGGAGTTCATGTGGATGTGTTCACAGATCATAAGAGCCTTCAGTATGTCTTTTCCTAGTAATATCTCAATCTTTGTCAGAGGAGGTGGTTAGAGATCTTGAAAGATTATGATATGAGTGTCCTTTATCATCCAGGCAAGGCCAACGTAGTGGCCGACAGTATCAGTAGACTGTTTATGGGTAGTATTGCTCATGTTGAGGATAGTAAGAAGAAGTTAGCTCAGGAAGTCCATCAGCTTGCTAGACTAGGTGTTCGCTTAATCGATACAGAAGAGGGTTATAATGGGTTCAGAGCAGTTCAGAATCATCTCTTGTTTTCAAGGTGAAAGAAAAACAGGATAGAGATCCCAGCCTTGTCAAGCTGAAAGAGTCAGTCAAGGACCAGAAAGTAGAGGTTTTCTCCCAAGGTAGAGATGGTGTTTTGCATTGTCAGGGCCGTCTTTGCGTGCCAGGTGTAGATGACTTAAAGCAAAGAATTCTTGTAGAAGCGCATGGTGCACGCTACTTTATTTATCCAGGGGCCACTAAGATGTACCGCGACTTGCGGGAGATTTATTGATGGAGTGGGATGAAGAGAGATGTCGCAGAGTTTGTGGCTAAGTGCTCTACATGTCAGTAGGTTAAGATAGAGCATCAGAAGCCTAGTGGGTCCATGCAGGAGTTCACTATTCCTACTTGGAAGTGGGAAGAAGTGAACATGGACTTTGTGATGGGTTTTCCTCGTACTCATCATCAGCATGAGTCAATTTGAGTCATTATAGATAGGATAACCAAATCAGTTCATTTCCTTCCAGTCCATACCTCTTATTCAACTAAGGATTATGCCAAACTCTACATTAGAGAGTTGGTCAGATTGCACGGTGTTCTGCTATCTATTATCTCAGATAGAGGTACCCAGTTCACCTCTCATTTCTGGAAAGTGTTCCAAAAGGGTCTTGGTACCCAAGTTCCTCTCATTATAGCCTTTCATTCTCAAAAAGATGGTCAAGCGGAAAGGACCATTTAGACTTTAGAAGATATGCTAAGGGCGTGTGCAATTAATTTTAAGGGTAGTTAGGATGACCACTTGCCTTTGATTGAGTTTGCATGCAACAACAACTATCATCCTAGTATTCGAATGGATCCATTCGAAGCTCTCTATGGTCAGATATGCAGATTTCTAGTCGGTTGGTTTGAATTAGTGAGGCCTCAGTTATAGGGCTTGACTTAATATTCGATGCCTTAGAAAAAATACAGTTGATCAGAGAAAGACTCTGAGATGCTCAGAGCTGCCGGAAATCTTATGCAGATATGCACAGAAAGGATCTGGTGTTCGAGATTGGTGATTATGTCTATCTAAATATCTCTCCCATGAAGGGAGTGAAGTGGTTCGGCAAGAAGGGAAAGCTCAATACCCGATATGTTAGTCCCTTCAAAATTCTCAGTTGTTTCAGCAAGGTAGCTTATGAGCTCGAGTTGCCTTCAGATCTAGCCTCAGTTCATCCATTTTTCCATGTCTCTTTGCTCAAGAAGTGCATAGGTGACCCAACAGTTGTAGTCCCTATTCAGAGTATAGATATTCAAAACAGCCTCTCATATAAAAAGATTTCATTCAAAATCTTAGACTACCAGACTCGCAGAATGAGGAACAAAGAATTTTCTCTAGTCAAAGTTATTTGGTGAAATCAGTCCGTTGAGGGAGCTACTTGGGAAGCAAAAGCAGATATGCGAACCAAGTATCCTCACCTTTTCTCCGCTAATGTAGACTCATCTCAAGGTAATAGTTCTCCTTAAGCTTTTTAGTTTCATGTTCAGATTTCAGTTACAAGCTTGGTATTCATTTTATGTTCAGATCCCCATTATAAACTTGGTATTAATTACCATTGTATGTTCAGTCAAGCATTTAAGAGTCAGTTCAATCAAGTATTTATGTATTAGACATGCATGTTCAGTAAAAAAACCCAGTTTATCAATAATTTCAGTCATGCTTTCATAAGGAACAACTCAGTCAGATATCCATGCATCAGACATGCATATTCAGTATGAGATTTTAGTATACCAGTAGTTCCAGTCATATAGTTATGTTTCAGATGTTCATGCCCCTTAAGTAAGTCTAGTCCTTAAGCGTGTTCATAAGAGTCACTTAGAGTAAGGAAAGCTAAGAGCTTTTGAATCCATTAAGTTTTAGTGTTTGATTTCACAAGAGTCATCTTTGAACGAGCATAACTTGATGTATATGTGGTATTTTAGTAGATTTATACCTACCAAATTGTAGAGAATCTAATTAGCTTTCCAACGATACCAATTTTACCAATATTCGACACCCGAGCAAGAAGTTATGGGTTTGCAAAGTGGAATGCGTCACCTAACAAATCGCCTAAGGCTACTAGAATAGTTATGCCATAAGTTGTGCAACACACAACCTAACTAGGCTACTGAAATGGTTATGCCATAAGTTGTGTGACGCACAACCTAACTTATGTCATAAGTTGTGCGACGTACAACCTAACTTAGGCGATAAGTTATGCGCCGCACAACCTAGCTTACGTGATAAGTTGTGCGCCACGTATCTTATGACCTAAGTGACGTAAACACCCCATTTTTGAGTTATTTTAAGGGAAGAATGGGTATTTCCCACCCCTATATAAGCCTTTAACATGGGATTTATCCCCAATTCAACCAAAATATAGTCACTTCTCTCAAAATTCTCTTAAGAACAAGTTAGGGTTCTCAATTGGGGATTCAAATTCAAGAAAATTCCACCGTAAATATTCGTAGAATCATCTACTAAGGTATGCATAGTGTTCATTCATGGATTTCTTTTATCCATGAAGCCCAAGAATCAAGTTTTAAACTATGGATTATGATATTCATGCTATGGGTTGATTATTTTCATGTGGTTGTTGTTGTATGATTCCCAAGTTGGAATCTTTATGTGTTTTTATGAAAATATGTTAGCATGTGAGTTGAAAACCATGAATTTTAGTTGGTTATGATATGTTAATTTGGTGATTATGCCATGCCTTAAGTCATGCAACCCAAGTGTTTGATAAAATGCTTAAGAGACTAGAAATTATGTAATATAGCTCTATTGTGATTTATGTGATGGATTCATATTTTACCCTTATGTTCAAATGACTCCCATGCTATTGATGTGTAATGTAGATGTTTGTTGGAATGCTCAAGATGTTAGAGTATGAAATTTTAACATTGAGTATATGCATTCCTACCATGTACAGGATTATGATAACCATGTACTTTATAAAATCCCTAACTTATTGTATTATGGATTGTTGATGTTGGTCATGTATTCAAGAATGTCATGCCTTATTAGTTTCCTTCTATCGAGTCCTAGAGGTATTTGTACCCGACAATTTAGTTGTGTACCTAGAGCTAGTTTTATGTTTTTATGATATCCTCAGTTAAGCCATGATCAGTAGAATTCAGTTAGTCACGTGACTTAGGTATACTCAGTAAACTTAGTAATCCCAGTAATCTTAGAAATCTTAGTAATTTAGTAATCTCAGTAGTATTCCATTAGTCAACAGAACTCAATGAACTCAGTCCAGTTCAGTTCAGTTAATCATGTTTAGTGGCTCTTCAGATGGGAGTAGGATTTAGCACCGAGCGAACCCAAGGATGAGGACACACACTGACAGTTAAGGGTGTGATCCTTAGAAACAATCCTTGCATTCCAGAACTATGTAGCCAGCATAGGTTGAGATGTCAACACTGACAGATGAGGGTTGTTGAGGTGGATAAACACTGTTAGATGAGGGTCCCACCATTCTCTTTTGGGGATACTGCCAGATGAGGGTCACCCACTACTTGTCTTTACCAGTGGTATGGTATTGACACCTTTCCAATTGGGGTTACAGATTGGACCCCAACTCAGCTATAATGCATTATTTAGGGCATGTCGGTTAGATGACTACTTCCCATAGTCTCAGTCTCAGTAAAAGAACTCAGATAGTTCTTTAGATTTTAGGACTATCAAATACAATCAACTCAGCACAATACAGAACTCAGCTTGTTCCATCAGAATCTAGACTGTTAGATATAGTCACTCAGTATCTTATATCAATTATCATTAACTTATGTTATCAGTAATCAGACTCAGTAGTTAGTACCATCATGAATTCAGGTATAGCCACTTATTCATGCATGTATTCTTACGTTCATGTTATAAAGTCAGTTAGCATTATTCATGTATTTGAACCCTTTGCATTTAGCCTACCTCACATGCATACCAGTACATTTAATTGTACTGGCGTATTTACGCTATGGTGTTTTATTCTATACCACAGGTTTAGAAGCACGAGCTCTAGAGCATCAGTTGCATTCCATTTTCAGCAGTTAGAGTTAGCAGTGAGTTCTCATCCTTCGAGGACATGATCATTACTTTATTTTTTTATTACTTAGTTTATTTCAGTAGTTGGAGTTAGTTGGGGACTTGTCCTATCAACTCCTTATTCATACAGTTTAGTTTTAGAGGCTTTTTAGACTACAGTATGTTCAGACAATTTTGCTTCAGTTTGTTTTGGTATTGATATACCGTACTTTCAGATGTTATGTTTTATCAGTTTTGAACCTTATGGCCCTTCATCCTTTATTTCTGCATTTATACAATAGATTATGCAGTGTTCAGGTACAGATATCGGTCATGGTTTAGGTTGTGGTTCTTCGGGGCCATGATCATCGTGTAGCGTTTCGGGTACCAGATTCGGGGCATTACAAAAGGGCAAAATTTTTACACATGCATGAAAATAATAATTTAACGCAGGTTTAGGCTTAACAAGTTGATATGATAATAACAACATTTGACAAATTAGTAAGCTACAAAAATGATTAATAATATTATACTACATACTTGTTTGTTAGATCTAGAAAAAAATTATATAAAAAGGTGATTAAAGTATACCTTAAAGTGGGAAAATTTTGGTAAAGTAGTCTTTGAGCAAAAAAAAACACCCAAATAATATAGATGAATAGAGTGAAACGTGTAGTATGAATAAATGAATGAAATGAATGGGCGGTATATAAGAGAAAAATAGTAAGGTAAGGGATACATTTTACCTTGTAAGCAGTGGCGAAACCAGAATTTTCACCAAGGGGGTTCAAAATAAAAAAAAGTAGGCACACGAATTAGCTGAAGGGAGTTCAACATCAATTATATATACATAAAAAATAATTTTAACCATATATAACTCGTATAATTTTTCGTTGAAGGGGGTTCGGATGAACCCCCTAATCATAAGGTGGCTCCGCCACTGCTTGTAAGGTAAGGGAACATTTACCTTGTAATGCAGTGCATTTGAAATAAACACGTTACTAAATAGTACCTCCGTCCATAAATTCTTGTTCACTTTTGACTTGTCATATGCCCTAAGAAACAATAAATAGATGGTTGATTTTACCATATCACCTTTTGGATATAGTAATTTTTTTACTTTGAAAAATATAATTAGTGGCGTATTGTATTTAGTACCAAGGGTAAATAGGTAAAATAGATAAATTATTCATTGATTTTATAAACTGAACAGGTATATTGGACATTCCCAAGTAGAAAAGTGGATACATAAAGATGTACGGAGGGAGTACATTGATGTCATTAAATTTTGAACTCCTGTCAATTTTTACTCACCATTTTACCTTATAAGGTAAACTCACCATTTTACCTTACACTTTAACTTTTTAATGGACAAGGTAAATACAGGTGTTTACCTTGTCCGTTTTGAAAATTTTCAATTTTGGTGTGCCTTTTTGGAATTTTATCTAAAAAACTTGCCCTTTAGGCTCCGGACTACTTATTCTGCATGTAAATGCAACAAGCATTCTTGAAAGTGACTGACAAGGGGACAAAATTAAAGACAAGTCACTGGTTGCTGTGCGACTTACAAATCGCTCGATCGTACGCGACTTACAAATCGCTGGGTCCCACGCGACTTGTATGTTGCTGACCCCACCACATTTTGCCTCTTTTGGTTTATTCAAAAATCACTTGTCCCCTTTGATATTTTTCATTAAAAAAAAAGCCCTTTTGGCTCCGGACTCTACAATAGATAGTTGTATTTTGTTGCAATTGATGTGAGGATAAGTTCAAGGACTTGTTGGATTTTGGTGTTTTCTTTGGTTCTTTCACTCTCAAAGGAAGATAATTCTCCAGCCATCACTTTAAAGATGCCAAATAGATTTTTCTCACTACCAAAAACTTTTTTAACATACAACGACTATTGTTGGCTAGTTGCTTTAGCTTTCAGCCGAAAATTGCATCAAGTTTTCATTATGTTGTCATGTTGGGATTGGATTGGATTTGATAGATTGAAAATGGATTGAGCTTAAATAAATTGGGTTATAATCCACTTATATATTATACGGGTAAAAAATTAATTGGGTATGATAAAATTAGGTAAAATGGTCCTAATCCACTAGTAGAAAATTTTGGAATTATTGTTGGATATCTCCACTTCATTCCTAGCGGCGTAACTATACATAAGCTTTCCCAAATTAAATTTTAACACTGTGACGGTACATTAATTAGTACAGGTTTAATTTATCCAAAAAGTACTTAACCTTCTTACAACAACACACAGAAGCTATTGGTATTTTAAGTGTAGAAGAAGAATGCATTTCTTAATTCTGAACATTCATCACATACATCTCTTTTCCAATTATTGTTGAGCAAGAAAAGATACCTGATTTTTTTAGGTAAATAGGATAGTTATATTAGCTTCATAAAAAAGAGAAGTTTGGTAGCACAACCACCATAATATTTGGACTTTGTGTAATATTTACAGACCATCCATTAGAGTCTAAAGTAGTACTAGTAGGAATATTTACATATGAACTAGGTGGTAAAACTCCCACAGTTTTAACACATCTAGTAGTATAAATCCTCGCTTATCCGCTTCCAAAATGTTCTTCACATCTGGAGGAGGCATCCAAAAAGTAGTAGTAGTAGACAAAACTGAAATACTGATAAATAAACTGGATATTGTACAGTGGAGCTGGATTTCCTTGCCAGGCTATCAGCCAACCTATTCTGATCTCTGTAGATATAGGTCAGCACTGGACCATCCAGATGTAAGAGTAGATACCTACAATTAGAAAAAAGTGTAGAGCTTTCAGTGAAACTGTTTGGATCTGTTAACATAGTAACTACTTGCTCGACATCCATGTTAATTTTCAACGGTTTAAGATTATGCATCACCGTGAGGTGCAGACCTGCAAGTAGAGCTAAAATTTCAAGTTGATTAATATCCTGAGCAGTTGTATAAGTAGTGAAATCCATTACCCAATTCCCTTTAGAATCATGAAAAACCCCACCCAGACCGCCAATGGAAGGGTTAGAAAACAGAGCTGCAATAGTAAGGAAGAAGTACATTTAAAGGCAGATTGGAAGAGGTGTTTTCTTGCTTGCGCAAATTATCCCTTAGCCAGGAGATAATAGCATTATTTAAGCTTTGAGGGGGTGGTGGTAAAGATGATCCTATGCCTAAAATTGCGAGAAGCTCATCCCAGCATTTCTATTTCAATTTGTTTGTTTTATTTTCATTTTTATTTTGTTTTAAAAAGAATGTTATTTTCCTTTTTTTTGGGACAACTCTTTAATTTCTACTTTTTTCGGGGCATATTTAAACCATGGGATTAAAGAATATTTTAAGCGCAATCTTTCGTAAAGGGCCTTAGTTTGGGGCTTATTAACTAAACTCAATGATATGTTTCACATTTAGTAAATCTAGTGACACTTTCTCTCCTCCCTCTAGATTGTCTCTCTACTTAGCTCATCCATCTCCCTCTATGTATCTATGTATCTCTTCTTTTCTTATCCCTCTTTCTTTGTGTGTTTGTGTATTTTCTCTCCTTACTCTCGTTCTTCTCCTATATATTTGTGTATCAGGCATATGTACAGTCTACTAAAATAGATACATGATGTTTTCCATCTATATTAATGATACAAATGTTTGAATTGATTGAGAAAAATCAAGTAGAAGTGAAGATTCAGAATTGAACAAAATCTGATGCATCTAATACAGTTTGTATTTATGATACAAGTTACTTTAATCTGTATCTATTATACAATATTTGAATTTCTCAAGAACAATCAAAGAAGAAAAATAATTTCAGAAGCCAAGAAGAGGTTTATCAATTTTGACATTTTTTCTATTTTCGTCTGTAACTATGATACAATGTTTGAATTTTTTAAAAATAGTAAAGAAGAAGAATTTTAGAAGCACAGAAGAATCTGTTACATTCTAAGGTTTTTTTTTGATCCAATCTGTATCTATGATCCATGGTGCTTTATATTATGTCTATAATCTATATCTATAATATATTAAAAGTATGAAGTGAACTTTTTAGAGAAAATTGAAGGAAAGGTGTCTTTTAAGTCTTGAATGAAGGATTGGTGACATTGACCAACTTAAAGGGTCAAACATCATTAGGAAACTTGATTAAGTTAATTGTATACTTGATTAATATTTTTGAAACTTTTTAATCTTTTAAAAAATACAAATCAACCCACACCCCTTTCAATCCAAATCAACTGTCTCTCTCCCCTTTCTTTCGATGACTTTTCTCAACTCTCTCCCAACTAACAGTTCTGTAAAGTTCTCCCTTCAATCCCTGACGACTTCAATCTCTGGCGTTCCCTTTTGAATTTCCTCCTTCAATCAACGTGAAGACTTCTCCGGCGATAACAACTTTGAGTTCTTCGTCATTTGATTTTCTTTTTCACATGTAAAGAATTATGAAGAAATAGAGGAACTTGAGCCAACTACTCTTCTAGTATTGGTTAACAATTTCAATATTTCTAGCTTAAATTTGAAATGTGGACTAAATAAAATCCTAATTTTTGACATTTCTTCTTCTAGTTGTCGAACTATTAATTCAAATTTGTTGGTGATTTTTGGTCACAGTTGATGTTCCCTAGTGTGTGTGTGTGATATGTTGGTGTTGCTGGGTTAATTTATTATTTGTCTTGGTAAAAATGGTGTTGCAACAGATGAAACATCTGATGCAACAGATGAAATATCTGATGCAACAAATGAAAACATCTGATACAACAGATGAAAATTTCTGATACAACAGATGAAAATCTGATGCAACTATGAAAATCTGATGGAACAGATGAATAATCTAATAGATCATTCATCTATTGCGATAGACGACTCTTCTGTTTGGAAGAAATCTAAATAATATTTATCCAACAGATAACTCATTTTATAATAGATCAGTGATCTATTTTATGGTTTCCAATGGGTTACTCATTTGTTGCAACAGATTGTTAAATGTTGCAATAGATAAGCTTCCTGGTACAACAGATGAGTGATCTGTTTTTACTATTTCCAATGGATTACTCATCCATTTCAACAGGTTGGTTATATATTGCAATAGATAAACTACCTGGTGTAATAGATTAGTGACCTGTTTTATGGTTTCCAACAGTTTACTCATCTGTTTCAACGTTTGGTTATATGTTGCATCAGATAAAATACCTAGTGCAACAGATTTGTAATCTATTTTTATGGTTTCCAATGGATTACTCATTTGTTGTAACAGGTTGTTTATATGTTGCAACAAATAAACTACCTGATGCAATAGATTTGTGATCTATTTTATAATCCAATGGATTACTCATTCATTGTAATAGGTTGGTTATATGTTGCAATAGATAAACTACCTGGTACAATAAATTAGTGATCTATTTTTATTGTTTCCAACAGATTACTCATCCTTGCAACAGGTTGGTTATATGTTGCAATAGATAACCTTTCTGGTGCAATAGATGAGTGATCTATTTTTACTATTTCCAATGAGTTATTCATCTATTGGAACAGGTTGGTTATATGTTGTAACAAATAAACTACCTGGTGTAATAGATTAGTGATCTATTTTTATGGTTTCCAATGGTTTACTCATCCATTGCAACAGTTGGTTATATGTTGCATCAGATAAAATACCTGGTGCAATAGATTAGTGATCAATTTTTATTGTTTTAATGGTTTACTCATCTATTGCAATAGGTCGGTTATATATTGCAACAAATAACATACCTGGTGCAACAAATGTATGGTCTGTTGGAATGTTATTTTACCATTGTCAATGTCAGATTTACCGTTATCATTTTTAATGATGCATTAATCAGTTATAATCTATTTTATGTTTTTGTTAATTTAAGATAATATGGCTCCCAAAAGTAAAGAAATTGAATCAAGTCAAGTAAAGGAACAAGTACAGCAGGTCAGCTACATCCACCACTCTATGAGCTTGCTTTACAAGCGTTATCTCAATCAGGAGCAGAAGATATTGAACACGGGGATGAGGAATATTTCAAAGAAGATGATCCAAATGCTAATGGCCCTTTCACTGAAGAGTTGGTCAAAACCTTCAGCATTGATCGTTATCCTATGAGAATACAGTGTGATGGTGCCACAGATTTAACGAGTGATTTTGTGATTGAGTCAGCCATGGGAAAATCTTTTGACGCCTTCAGAAAAATACTTCTAGATCAAAAATTAGATTCTTATTTCAGGGAAAGCTACTTTGGGAAATATCTTGATTTGTTGGAGGACAATAATGCTTGTTTCCAGATGAAAATGGTATACAATCTTCTCAAGCATAGGTTTATGTATGAAAATAAAGATAAGATGGATGAGGTATGGATAAATTACTGTGGCGTGCCTGTTTGTTTTGGTTGGAAAGAGTTTGTCATAGTTACTGGACTAAAATGTTATCCTCCTTCTCCTTCTCAAGTTATACCTACTCTGACCCAAAAAAGCATCCCGCACACCTAAAAAAGGCAAAGGCAAGTTGAGTGATCGTGATGACCTGGTGTCCAATGTTGGTCCAAACTTAAAAAACAAAAATTTGATAGAAGTTTTGAAATGTAAAGGACTCTCAAAGAAGCACAAGCAATCATTGTGCTTGGTTTGGTTTGTACATAATATTCTTTGGGTGAGACACATTAACAACAACATAAGCCTCAATTTAATAAATCTCTCGGAGGATCTTGAGGCATTTAACAGCTATCCTTAGGGTTATGAAAGCTTCAAAATAACTATTAAATATTTGTTGACTTCGTTAATTCCAAAGATAGTCAACTTATATGGCTTTCCATAGGCCTTCATGGTAAATATTTCTTTTATCATGATATGATTCATTTTTTTATTTAATAATGCTTTTGATTTTTTGGAATTATATTATAGGCTTGGGCATTTTAAGACATTCCTTAGTTGAGACAACAAGTGAACTACCAGGAAGAAGTTTCCTGTCTAAGAATCTTGAGATGGTTGTCGGCCAAAACTGATAAAAATGCAAAATTTCTTGATTTGTTCAATCCCCTAAAGGAAGCAGTAAGTCTAATTCTAATCAAGTTTTTATTTTAATTAATGATTATTTTAAATGATTTCATCATCATTCTAATATATGTACTAATTTATTTTAGATTGCCCATCCATGGATTGTTCCGACCAACCGAGATTTGAAGATTCCATTTTTTCTTACTTTACGGTCTGTGCAAACAACTATCACAAGAAAAATAATTTTGGAGGGTGGGCTTGTTGTGGTTGATGAAGGTAGTGGTATAGTAGTGGTAGTGGTGCTGCTGTTAGGGCTAATGATTATGATTATGATCATACTAGTTATACAGATTTGTCTCTAGATTTTGTCACATCTAGCGAATGTTCTGCATACAAATGTCAAGACTGCAAAGCAAAACATGATGGAGTGATTAATGTTATTAATACACTAACTGCTTCTGTAAAGAAAATAAGATCTAAGAGGGGTATCATTCCATCAAAGAAGATTTCATATCCATACACTCCACTAAAGATCAAGGTGGCTAAGAGGAGAAGGAAACATATTTCCAAGGCATCATCAAGCATCAATAAAAGCAAAATTGCAATGCCTTTGTCTTTTTCTTGCATCGTTATTCAGTGTGCAAGGGCCATAGGAGAACAGCATGAGCTAAAGAAGGTGAGTGTACATCATCTGTTCCAACAAACAAACAAGCACATATCAGTTTTAACAGATGATGCATCTACTAAAAATTATCAAACAGATATATACATTTGTTGCAACTATTGTCTAACCTGTTGTATCAGATGCATTATTTGTTATAATAGATGTGTCTTATGTTACAAAATATGGGTCATCTGTTCGCAATTATCATACTGCTCTGATTTACCTATTCAAATTTGTCTCAACAGATGATCTATCTGTTGTAACACAAGACTCATCTGTTGCAACAGATGGGTGATCTATTTTATATCTATAATTAGCATTAACAATTCTGGCTTTCCAAGTAAATGTCACAGTAAAATCTACTGTTGAAGAGCATAATATCATAGTTGATAATCCATCAACTGCTTCTAAAGAAGAAAAAAAAGTGGAGCCTGTCAGTTCAGAAGAACGGAAGAATTATCCATTTAAAGGGTTCAACATCTCGGATGATGCCCCAAAAAAACTAACACAGTTGATCAATGACTATTCAGAATAGATTGTCGATGGTCTGTTAAAGCATCATGCCAGTAGGTACATAAATTAATTTTAAAGATATTGGTTTATACAATTCTTGTTGAACATGACATTAACACATATAAATTATCAAGTAGAAAATAAAATGACGAACACTACAAAATGAACGAATCGAATCTTGGTTTTGATATGTTTGACTTTGTTGTTGCATATCCCAGAATAAAGAATTGATTCTATTTGATGTCACAGCCCCAAACTTACTGAAATAATGAGGTTTAAATGTCATACATATTACTATTAATTAATATTTCATTTAATTACATCTGTATATTAGTTTTTTCATTACATAATCCAAAATATTTGATAATATATGCAGCATATCAATGTCATTTTTTACTAACTTCAAAAGAAGGCCAAGTGGCTAACACAAGAACAATACAGATACACAATAGATAATTATTTTTTCAAAGTTTACATCAATAATGCCTATGATAAGTATTGTCAACAATAGATGGAAGTTTTTCGAAATGAGGAATGCTTAATCAACATTATCAAAGATTTTAGCATTCCAGCTGACTTACCTTGGTATTTGGTCGATGAAGTGTATATCCTAATCAATTGTGGTGATAAATTCCATTGGGTGTTGGCTGTCGTTGTTCTAAAAGAGAGGAACATCTGAGTTTATGATTCGATGTTGTGAAGAAGACATTTTTGGCCATTGTTTGAGATACAAAAGATGGCTAAAATATTGCCTACTTAGCTTAATATAAGTGGCTTTTTAGATCAAAAGGTTCGTACTGATTGGTCGGCAATTGAAGCATATGGGGATAAAA
This sequence comes from Capsicum annuum, assembly GCF_002878395.1. NCBI lineage: Eukaryota > Viridiplantae > Streptophyta > Magnoliopsida > Solanales > Solanaceae > Capsicum > Capsicum annuum. The sequence continues at coordinate 143,817,558 of NC_061116.1, read as the reverse complement.
TGGGTAATCCATTTGATATACAATATGTTGAAGGAATTGCTCAACAAACAATTGGTAGCCTGTATGTTTAAGTGTCATGATTTAGTTTCATTTTACAAATTTTGCAACACTTGCATGAACTGGAAGATATGGATTTTCTATTTTAAAAAAAATATAGGGATTGCGGTCTTTTTGTTGCGCCTATGCCAAGTATTTGAGCAATGGATTACAAGTACCAAATGATGAACTTGATGCCGGATTAATCCACAAAAGATATGCTACTCTTTTATGGAAATACGGAGAAACGAAAACTCAGAAGCCGTATGCAAGCGACATTAAAAATCCACAATGACCAAAGCCGAATTCTATAGCACCAGATGAAAAATAACTTGTCCATATTAAGTAGATCTTTATATCTTGAGTCCGTCAATGTAATAACCTATCCTCATTGGTTTAACTTGTTGATTTATTTATAGAGTAGATCATTTGTACCCACAATGATTTTTTTACATTTGATTTATTTGTTGAGTTATTTGATGTAATTTCTAAAGGCTTCAATTTATTTTATGCTGTCTATGAATATAATTTAATCCTTAATTTTGAATGTGTTAATTGAAATAGAATACTAGATTTGAATATCGCAAAAGATAATACATCAGCTGCAACAATCGATATATCTTATCAAATAGATTTAAACACATATTGCAACATGAGATGCAATATGTAGGTCATCTGCTGGAAATTATATAACAGGTCTTCCTACTTTCTTGATTTGTTCCAATAAATTACCTCTCAGTTGCAATAGATAGATTATATGTTGTAATAGATTGTAAATCTATTGCAAACAGACTGGGAAATATCTACATAATGCAACAGATGACCAACCTATTCCAATAGATAATCAATCTGTCACAACAGGTACTATATCTGTTACAATAGATATACAATATGTTGCATTATAAAATTCAACTTTTGCCAAACATAAAAATTATTGCCACTACATGTAAAGTGAAGTAGCTTGAAATAAAAAATTATTATCGTGCTCTTCTCTGTCTTTGTACATATTCTTCTTTATACATGGGCTCCATCCATTTAGTTAGGTTATCTGCTCAAAATTATATAACAGGTCTTCCTACTTTCTTGATGTGTCCCAACAGATTACCTATCAGTTACAACAGATAGATCATATATTGCAATAGATTGTATATCTGTTGCGATAGACAGATTGGCAAATATCTACATAATGCAACATATGACCAACCTATTCCAACAGATAATCAATCTTTCATAACAGGTACTATATCTGTTACAATAGATATACAATCTATTGCATTATAAAAGTTCAACTTTTGCCAGACATAAAACTTATTGCCACTACATATAAAGTGAAGTGACTTGAAATGAAAAATTATTATCATGTACGTCTCTGTATTTATACATATTCTGCTTTATACACGAGCTCGAACCATTAGTTAGTACCCCATAAGTCTAGACCTCTTACATCTTTACCACAATGGTGTTGCATATATCAGGTATATTTCTGTGCCAGTCAGCAAACACTCGATGTATGCAAGCGAGTATGGCCCACACACAGCATAAATTCTATTTCTTTTGAGTTGTATGTTCTTATTTTGACCTTTAAAAACCCATGATTCCTTCCTCAAATCTTCCGCCGGCAAATGATCCATCAACTTACTCTGCGTCACCAACTTGGGGAACAACTTCAAGAGTGGCTCCACGTAGGTTAAAAAAGTGTCCTCATTGAATATAGGTAAGTTGTAGTCATAAACCTTAATGTTTCCCTCGTATAGTAGTATCTTAATAGTGAGAAAATGTTTAACTTCCAACGTTCATGACTACGAAGATTCTTTTTTGCGTTGGTCCAACTCTTGCCATGTGGATATGGCCTCTTTCCTCTAATATATTTAATCACGTTGTCATCCCATTCGAATGTAGAAACTAACTTATCAAATCTCCGGACATTGGGACCAGCCTTACTAAGGAGATTATCCTTGAAATAGTTGTAGAAGTTGAGGTTCATTATCCTATCGGTAGCATCATAAGCATTCAGGTACGCTAATTGCCTGCCCCTCATAAGGCGGAGAATTTCATCAACATGTTGTGGTATAAAAAGACAATTTTTAAATAGGTTAGTAATTATAAAAAATAAAAACACAGTGGAAAGATTCTATTACAGAGGGTTCTTTGAATCAGCTCATAGATTACCCAGCTAACGTAACTTATGCAAAAAATATGTATTATGTTGCAACAGAATACTCAGTTATTGCAACAGATTAGACATCTTCTATGTAGTTTCTTATTTATAGAGTAGATTGGAAGGTTAGGTTAGCAAAAGTGAACTTACATTGTTCATGTACAACACGCCCATATTTGTCATACTCCTAAAGTCTTTGGCGTCAAATGAATGCATGGTGTATTCTTTTGGAGGTTTCATCTCATTGTTCATGATCTCTTCAAGTTTCTTCTTCTCCTCGTCGCCAAGTGTTGCGTATATGTCCACCTTATTCAGAGGCCTCTGAATTTCAACAACTTTTAGAGTGGGAGGAGTTGCAATTTTTTGTTATTTTCAGAATGGAGAGTATTTGACTAATATTTTTTGTCTTCCTTTTAACCGCCACTGTAGAAGTGTATATCTCCCTCACCTTCTTGGATTGTATAACACTCTTCCTAGATTTCAACTCCTCGACAGCTTCAACAATATCCTCTAGTTTTTAAAGGATTTTATCCTCTCTATCCTTGCAAACTTTGCATTTTCAATAAGAACATGAGGATGAAGAGGGGTGAGAGGGACCACTGTAAGGGTGGGAGGGACCGGTGTAGGGGTGAAAGAAAACTATGCAAGGGGTGTTTTCAAACGTATTTTTTTATTACCAACATGCTCATAATCACGACTTGGAGCAGCAGCAGCATCAGGACGGCTGCCACCATCATCAACAACTCCACCAGCAACACCCCAGAAGAAGCACCCGGATCTGTTGCAGTAGGTTGGTTGTGAAGAGCTTCAAGATTAGGATGACCTTGCCTAACTACCCTTCTTATGGATGTTGCTCTAGCCAATTCCTTCTTTATTGACTCCATCGTTGAGTCTTCTTTTGTATCAATAAGACCTAGAGTAAGAAAAGAAGTCTTCCCCAACTCATCAATAGTAGGCACGATCCAAGGATGCACAACCTATAAAAAAATAAAGAAATGAGGCATTTAAATCATATAATAATAATTTGCAGTTAGTTGGGTTACATGTTAACACAACAACTTATGCAACAGACGATCTAGCTACCGCAATAGCTGATCTATATGTCACAATAGATTGACAATATGTTGCATCAGATTATTTATCTGTTGAATAATTTACAGTAGATGGGTAATATATTGAGTTGGGTTCAGAGAACTAGAGCAACAGATGGTTAATCTGTTGTGAAATATGGATTATTTGTCATAACAGATTGCCCATCTATTACACCAGTTGTAGTTGACAAGTAATTTATTACAACAGATGACCCATCTGTCGCAACAGATGGCATATCTATTTTAGTATATTTCTTTGAGGTAAATTATTTTAGTTGAAAGAATATTTACTACATCATACGGAGGGTTAAAGAGATCAATAGTCTTCTTAATATTTTTACTACCATTTGCAACCAACCACTTAAGGATCCTTGGATGAGAAACCTCATTCGGGTAAACCTTGAACAATTTTTGGAGGGGAGGAATGACTTCATATGTCCAAGCCTAAAAAATGTAAACAGGAAGCAAGAAAAAAAAAGTCATAATAACTATATTCAATATAAATTAATGGATGAGTAAAAATAGTAATCAATTTTACCATGAAATCCCAAGGAAAGCCGTATAATATGGTCGTCTTTGGGGATAGATTTATCAGTAAATATTCAACAGTCAAGTAGTAGTTGTCATATCCCCAGGAATAATCATTAAATATATCAAAATCATCAGCTAGTACCAACAAATCATCTTTTATGACTTTCCTGACGTCTCTTGCCAATAAAACAGAATGGACAAACCAAACTAAGCACAATTTCTACCTGTAGTGCTTTTATGTTTTTTCCTTGAGATCTACCATCAAATCATCTGCTTTGTCGCTACTACGTCCAACAAGACCAACAACCCATCTTGTTTTCCCTTGCATTTCTTGGACCCTTTGTGGGGTGTTTCCTTGATGAGGGGTTCTTTTGGTCGGTCATATCTCAAGCCCGTCACTGTGGCAAACTCTTTCAATCCAAAATAAATCGGCATGCCACAGTAGTTGATCCAAATTTCATCCATCATTTTGCCCTCCTCCTCTAAAACTTTATCATCCTCCACGTACTTGATACTGCGCTTGAGAAGACTATATACCATGCTCATTAGGAAATGGAGAGTGCGGTCCGCAAGCAACTCAAGAAAGTATGCAAAGCAGCTCTTATTTAAAGGTCCATCAATATTTTCATTCTTCATAATACTCCTAAATTCATCCAAACATTTCCCCAACTGACATTTAAGTACAAGATTAATAGTTACTTTATCAGGGTTATCCATCAACATCGCAACTCGAAACCTGTCGATACTAATGGTTTTGACAAGATAATGCTAGGATTTTGATATTAATTAACGCTCGATTGGTGAGAAGGAGTTCTCACTTTCCTCAGCTTTATTTTGCCCTGACTGAGATTGTTTAGGATTTTCCTCTGAATCTATCTGTACTCTAGCCATTTTTGTTGGGTGGTAAGAAGTTTATCCACTTTCAGTTTCTTTTCTTTTGGGAGACATCTTTTAACTACAAATAATAGATAGAAAAACAAAAAATACATTGAATTTGATGTCTGCATAATTTTTTTAAAAAAGGTAAGACAAATTTCAATAAACTATTATATGCGACATTACAAAAAAATCCTCCAACGAATAACCCATCAGTTGGAACAAATGGGGAATTTGTTTGAAGACTTATTTAATATCTCCCAATAGATCTTCCACCTGTTGCAACAGATGGACCACCAACACCACAACTAATTCCACCACTAATGCCACCAAGACAACCACCAATGCCACTAATACCAACACCAAGACCATAGACATCACCACCAAAAATACAAATGCCAACACCACGAACAACATCCACCATGAAAACCATCCAATAATACAATGACAGTCAAGAAAACACTGAGATAGAACTAGCATTTTCTCGGGTGCTTTTGACTTTTTAACATCAAATCACAAAATTGTTAACCCATTCTCGAAGATACTACAACTAAAAGTCTTTTTTTTCATCATTAACTAAAAAGCCCTAATTTTTAGAATAAAGAACAAATGTAGAACTCTTCTCGAACTCTGTTACCTATGAATACAGATAAAACGATGGATATAAGTGAGAATGAAGTCAAAAATAACAACTATATGGTTGGAAATGGGAAGAAAATCTATCTATTTTGAAGGGTTGTGCAATATGTTGAGTAGTTGTTGTCTGTATTATAGAGAGAGAGAGAGAGAGAAAGAGAGAGCAAAAAGATCGAGAACACTTGAGATTTAAAATAAGGAAAAGTTTTTCCTATAAATAGATGATTTGTATAGGTTGATTTGTAATTTTGGAAAAGAATGACAAGTTTTAAAATTGTTAATTTGGTTTGAATTGATCTTAATTAATTTTTAAAATTTCAAAAGATATAGTTTTTAAAATATTAAGTTAATGAGAACTCATTTCAACTCAGAGTGATTGCTCTACGACTCGGGTCGAGATGAACGCAATACCAACACCATTCAATTATAATGACTCAATTAAAGTTGTAGTTGACCCTATTAGCTGATTCATCCCTAGTTCCACCTAAATCAATTTAGGTACTATTAATATTAACATTAAGTTATGAGAACTTATTTCAACTTAGAGTGATTGATTGATGACTCGGGTCGGGATGAACGCAATACCAACGCCATGCAATTGCAACGACTCATTTGAAGTTATAGTTGACCCTACGATCTTATTTATCCCTAGTTCCACCAAAATAAATTTAGGTACTATTAATATTAACATTAAGTTAATGAGAAATCATTTCAACTTAGAGTGATCAATCGACGACTCGGGTCGGGATGAACGTAATACCAACACCATGCAGTTGCAACGACTCAATTAAAGTAGTTGTTGACCCTATGAACTCATTCATCCCTAGTTCTACCTAAATTAATTTAGGTACTATTAATCTTAAAATTAAGTTAATAAGAACTCATTTCAACTCAGACTAATCGATCAACAACTCAGGTTAGGATGAACGCAATACCAATACCATACGATCACAACGACTCAATTGAAGTTGTAGTTGACCTTATGAACTCATTCATACCTAGTTCTACCTAAATAAATTTAGGTACTATTAATCTTAACATTAAGTTAGTGAGAACTTATTTCAACTCAAAGTGATCAATCGACTACTCAGGTCAAGATGAATGCAATACCAACACCATGCAATTATAATGACTCAATTGAAGTTATTGTTTAACTTATGAGCTCATTCATACCTAGTTCCACCTAAATAAATTTATGTACTATTAATCTTAACATTAATTTAATGAGAACTCATTTTAACTTAGAGTGATCGATCGATGACTCAGGTCGGGATGAACACAATACCAATACCACGCAATTGCAAAGACTCAATTGAAGTTGTTGTTGACCCTATAAAATCATTCATCCCTAGTTCCACCTAAATTAATTAAGTTACTATCTTTACATTAAGTTAATGAGAACTCGTTCATCCCTAGTTCTACCTAAATCAATTTAGGTACTAGCTTAAAATTAAGTTAATGAGAATCTTTACAATTTAGAGTGATCGATCGATGACTCTGGTTGGAATGAACACAATATATACACCATTTAATTTCAAAGACTCAATTGAAGTTGTAGTTGACCTTATGAACTCATTCATTCATACCTAGTTCTACCTAAATTAATTGCAATAATATCTGTTGAAATAAATGACTGAGTTATTGGAAATTTCTAACAGATATTCATATCTGTTACAACAGATAATTTATCTAATTTAATTATCAAATAGATATTTGCATCTGTTATGACAGATGACTAAGCTATTGGAAATTTTCAAACACATATTAATATTTGTTGTAACAGATGATATATCTGATTTAATTATCAAATGGACATTTATATATGTTGTCAAAGATGACTGAGCTGTTGGGATATTTAAATAGATATTAATATTTGTCGTAACAAATGACATATATGATTTAATTATCAAATGGACATTTGCATCTGTAAGTTGTTAGGATTTTTAAATAGATATTTGTATCTGTTGTAACAGATGACTATGTTGTTGGGATTTTTTAAAAAGATATTGCTATCTGTTGCAATAGATAACATATATGTTTGAAAATATTTTTTTCTTTTAATTTTAAAGCAAGCTTCTGTCTGAGTAGATAAAGTAGTACTACAAAATACGGTAAAAAGTAAAGAGTTTCTTGGATAACTCAAAAATGAGTTCATTAAGTAGTCTTATCTTGTATTTTCAATGTCACTAGTATTCCTCGTGCCCCTCAAATTATTAATGAATATTAATTATATTAATTAATGAATATTGAAACTCACGTCTATGTACACAACATATCTAGAATTATCTCATCTCTCCTTCAGCTTTAGCCCTAAATTTATTTTATTCATTTCACATCTTTTTCTTTCTCTTCTCTTTAGGGTTATCACAACCTTTTTTCTCTCTTTTATTTTCTCCTTCTCATAAAGATCCTTTTGGATATAAACCGATCCATATCTTTTCTCGACTGAAATTGTTGTTTTGATCCCCTTTTGACATTAAGGTATGGTTCACTATTGCTCTTACATTCTCATCTTCTTTTTTGCAGGCTATTTACATCTATTTTTTTATTTAATTACCATTAAACTATATCATATTTATTTTAAAAATTTGAAGGATCTTTTAAGTATTGAATAAATAAATTGAGAATTTTAATTATAATATGTGAAAAAATTTATCTGTTTGGAAAAGTTTAAAAGCCTTGTTGGCAAGATCATTTTTTGTATGAATTTATTTGTTTCTTTATTGTTGATGCTATTATTGATGTTTTTTGTGGGGTCGTCATTGTTGAAACCTGTGGTGTGGTGTTATTGATGGTGTTGGAACAAAGAATGTTGCTTCTTTGTTGTTGATGATGTTGTTGATGGTGTTGGAATAAATGTTGTTGTTTCTTTCTTGTTGATGTTTTTTATTTCTTGTTTCTTTGTAGTTTATGTTGTTATTGATGTTGCAATAGCCGGAGCAACTTTTGGAACAAATCAAACCACCAGCAAGGCTAGTTTTATATATTCCAATAGACTCAATATCTATTGCAACAGACTCTACATCTGTTGTATCAGACTCTACATCTGTTGCACCAGAATCCATATCTGTTGTATCAGACTCCATATCTGTTGCAACAGACTCCACATCAGATGTAACAGACTCTACATCTGTTGCAACAGATGGATAATGTTCTTTTAGTGACATTAATTTTTTTCCTCTTCTTTGTAGACATAAGGAACTAAAAGTTGGTCAACTTTTGCCCGACCATCACAAGAGGCTGCAGTAAAGATGGGTTTGGAAGAATAAGCTACAGGCAGATGGAACCACTTCATATGTGGGAGGTATGTATTACTAATAATGTTATCGTGGAAACATAAATAGAGTACACTAATTTTGTGAATGTTGTTCTTACCAATTAGTCATAGATCATTCAAACAAGATATCTGTAATTTTACAGTTAAGTTTGGTAGGTCTAAAAAAATAAGGCTAAGGGACTATGAATATCGTTCTGATACCCTGTGAAGATTTAATGTCGATTGTTGCTCATATTTATATGTCAAGCATTGTGAAGGGATCTAGTTTTTGTGTTATTGTAAAGAGATTAAATAGCGATTGGAATAACTTTTAGGGTAAATTTAAATTTGAGAAGGCCTTCGAAGCCTAGCACTACACATAACAAGAATGGAAAACCAATATAGTTATTGCCCTAGCCAAAATTTATATGGTTGGTTTGCTTGGGGTGATGATTATACGCCAGAAGGTATGGAAGGAGAATGCCTTCGAGGGAAAATGGGTGGTTGATGAAAGACTATATCATCTGAGAGCTAATTGAAGAGGATACATAGGGTAGAAAATAGCTTCTAGCGAATCTAGCCGATGAAATTATCTTAAAACATGAGAAATCTGTATCACGTGCAAATATGAAATTTATTTGATAATGAAAAATCCATCTGATGTTTCTCTAAGAGAAAAATAGTGCAGATGGTTACTTTGCTAGGGAGCTGTGACTAGGTAGCGTGGTGTAATACTCCGAGACTCTAACCAATAGTGCAACCATGAATCAAGCTCATGATAAATAAATTATAATGTTTTGGGTTGTTTTCTGATCAAGGATGGTGTGTATTCAGGCCTTAAAGATGTCCTAATGATTGGTGAATCAAAATATTCCTTACCGATTAAATTCTTGGGAAGGATATTGGTATAAACAATTTCAAATGAGCATATCTCTAATTATACTTAGAATTTTTGAAAATCATGACATATCAACAGATATATAATTGAATTATCTTTTCAACAATATAAATTTCGTCAAAATTCGATACCGGAGCAAAAAGTTATAACCATTTTACTCCAGCATGTCAATCTGAAAAAGGGTGACGATATTTCTGACGACGTCGTCAGATTTCTGATGAAATTTATGATAACGTTGTCAGCCTTAGGTAGAAAATCATAAAATTCAACCCTTTTGTGATGACATTTCGTGACGGCCTATCACAGATGTCGTCAACTATTTTTTTCAGCAATTTAGAGACGTTTTTGCAAGGGTATTTTGGTATTTTTCCATCTTTTGGAGGCCTCTATAAATATGAGAATCCCATACAAACCATAATTCCATCATTTTCTCTTCTAATTCTCTTGAGATAATATATCTAGGGTTATATTAAAAACATAAATCTTCCAAGAATCATCCATAAATATTCAAAATTTCTTCAAGAACCAAGTTCCTCATAGTGTGGGCTTCAAGAATTATTTATTTCAAGTGTGGATAAAGTCTCAAGCACTAAAGTTCATCCAATTTCAAATATTAAGGTGTGTGGGGTTTTGAACAAGAACACTTCTTTCGTTCTTGTGCCCAAAGAATTAATTTCTATTGAATTTCATGAATTTTGCAAAGTGGGTTTACACCCAAATTACTTTATCAAGGATTTATTAGATTTGAGCTATACAAGATCGACACATATGACTACTTAATTGTCTTATTTCTTAAATTAAGAATTTATGTCATGATTTTTATATTGTTATCATGAAATGATAATTTCTAAGTGATTTATGATAAGTGTCATGATTTATTTTTTTCCATAAGAAGTTTGTCTATTGAATATGTATTGATATTGAGCTTGAGAGTCAAGAACGAGTTCTGTGATGTTTTCTGGAAGATTTGATACTTGATATGATTTGATAAGCAAGTGTACTTGATGATGAGAATGATTATTTTCAGATTTAGTCGAGTTAGGAATCAACAAGTTGATTATGATTTACAAGTGAGATATATATTTATATTTTGGTCTTTATGATAGACACTTGAGTTGATTAAGGTGGATTTCCTAACGCGTTCTGAGCTTAAGTCTAGGAGTAGTATTTATCACCGAGAGGGAAGTATGGGTTCAATGCATCCTACTTCCCCAGAACTACGTGCCACCATAGGATTAAGATTAAGGGCCAAAGGCCAAGACAGTTATCACTAAAGTTAAGGTTCTACTCCGATCGCAAGGATAGAACAACTCTCTTTTCCCCAACATGGGCAAGATGTTGGACTCCATGTAAGATCACATGGTTTATGTCGGTTATAAGAAACTCTCAAGTCCATAATAGTCCAAGTTTCATGAGTTACCGAGTCACTCTAAGTCATGAGTCAAAGAGTTTGAGTTGAGTCCAACGGTTTGTGAGATTTATGAAGCATGTGTTATTATTGATGATTTATGGAAAATATGTTTTAGGTAACTCAAGCGAAGAGAGTCATTATTAACAGCATGCATGATTTTCTTATACATTTATGATATTATTTAAATATTGCCTGCACCCCCACATACTCAGTACATTCCTAAGTACTGATTCCCATACTCTTCTGTGTTTTATATTTTCTCGTGATGTAGGTTCAAGTGATCAGTCTCAACAGCAACAGTGACCTTCGAGTACCTCCATCTACATTCATACAGTTAGTAAGTCCTCATGGTTAGAGGACCTATGTCCTTAATTTTTGTCTTGATAGTATATGGTTGTTTATTTCTAGTTCAGTACGGGTCAGTTGGGGATCTGATCCAATGGATTCTCAGTCTTATGTAGTAGAGGCTTTGTCAGACTAGAGTACCAGTATGTACAAAACTTCAATATTTTTACTATACAGGATAGTATTTCTTTGTATTCTAGTATGTTCATGACATGATTATGCTTCTTTATTACAGCTTGATTATTGTCATAGTAAGTTATAGTGGAGATGACAGGCTCAGAGGGTTAACTTGATATTGAGTGTGGCCTTAAGCACCGTGTGACATCTTGGGATGGGATCTTGGGATGTTACAAGCTTGGTATTAGAGCCTATGGTTTAAAGAAGTTCTAGGGAGTCTGATAAGCCACATTACATAGAGTCTTGATCATCGGTGTATAGCGCACCACATCTATGAGCAAGAGGCTACAGGATGTTTTAGGAAAAGTCATTTATTTCTTTCAGAAGTCTTTCGTGCCTACGACTACTTCTCTTTGCTATTAATTCGTTCTCTTTTATGACAGAAAATGCCTTCTCTTAAAGCTCGTAGAAACAATGAATGATCTCAACCCATTGATCCTTTAAATGAGATGGTGACTTATGCCAAATTTTGGGTATCTTTTCAGGCGCTAGCCCAGGCAGTTACTGGCAATGCTTAGGCCAATGTTCAGGCCACTGTTCCACCTCTGCAAGAAGGTGATTCTGCAATAGCTCAAGTTTAGGATTTTATACGAATGAATCCACCAGAGTTTTATGGGTCAAGGGTAGGTGTGGACCCACAAATGTATCTTGATGAGGTGAAAAAGATCACCTAAATTATGCATGTAATAAAGGAAGAAAGTGTGGATTTAGCTTTCTATCACTTGAAAGATGTTGCTTATGATTGAGTGGACTTGTGGAGGAAGAGTAGAGGGGAGAATACCGCTCCTATGACTTGGCAGTTATTCCAGGATGCGTTTTTAGACTGATTCTTTCCGCTGGAGCTAAGGGAAAAAAAACTAGAAGAATTTATGAACTTGAGACAAGGCTCTATGACAATTAAGGAATATTGTCTTAAATTTAACCAGTTGTCTAAGTATGCTCCCGGTATGATAAATGATTCCAGGACCAGTATGATTAAGTTTTTGATTGGCGTATCAAGTTATGTTGTGAAAGGGTGTAGGTCTGCTATGCTCAATGGGGACATAGATCTTTCTAGATTGATAATACATGCTTAACAGATTAAAGCAGACAAGTTAAAAGAGAGAGAGAGTGAGATAAAATAAGAGAGTTAGATCAGAGCAGCAGGGGTATAGTCAGAGTAGATTTTCTAGAGAGATCTGCCCTCAGTTTTAGAGCTGTTCTTTTATGCCAGCACCGTTATCAGCTAGTACTCCCATATCCAGAGTCAGGCAGGAGCAAGGTAATATACGTACTATGTCTAGGTCTCAGGACAGTGTGAGTAATAAACCTAACTATCTCCCGTGTACTAAGTGTAGTAGGACGTATCCTAGAGAGTGTATGGCTGAGTAGAGAGGTTTGTTTGGTTGTGGTAAGTTGGGCCACAAATTCAGGGATTGCCCATATGCTAGACAGGAGAGCCGTGATGTTCGTCTCTAGAGTCAGGCTATTAGTGCTCCAGCCCCTTGGGTTCGTCCTACTACTCCTCAGGATGCATCATCTAGTACTGCTGGTGGTCAGTTCCAGAATTGCTTTTATGCTATACCACCCCGCTAGGAGCAAGAGAATTCACGAGATATTGTTACTAGTATGCTCCGCGTATTTCATTTTGATGTATATGTGTTGATGGACCCTGGGTCAGGTCTTTCTTCTGTGACTCCATTAGTGGCTATGAATTTTGAGATCAATGCTGAAAAGATTCTTGAGCCTTTTCTAGTTTTTACTCCAGTAGGTGAACCTGTTGTTGCTAAGCAAGTATATAATAAGTGTCCTATCACTGTCCTTCATAGAGTTATGTTTACAGATTTAATTGAGCTAGACATGGTTGATTTTTATATTATTTTGGGTATGGATTGGCTTCACTCTTATTATGCGTCTGTAGACTGACATAGCTGTGTAGTCAAGTTTTAGTTTCTCAATGAGCCAGCCTTTGAGTGGTCCAAAAATTCTGTATCTCCCAAGAGTCATTCCATATCCTATCTTAAAGCTAGGAAATTGATATCCAAGGTTTGCATCTATCATTTGGTTTGAGTTAAAGATACTAAGTTCGAGACACCGACCATTCAGTCAATCAACATTGTTAATGAGTTTTGTGATGTTTTTCTAGAAGATCTCCTAGGGGTACCTCCCGATAGAGAGATAGAATTTAGGATTGATCTTCTCCCCAACACGCAACCTATTTCTATTTCTCCATATCGTATGGCCCCCACAAAACTTAAGGAGTTGAAAGAGCAACTCAAAGATCTTCTAGATAAGGGTTTCATAAGGCCTAGCGTATCTTTCTGGGTGCACCTATTTTGTTCGTATGAAAGAAAGATGGTTCATTACGGATGTGCATTGATTATCGTCAGCTTAATAAGGTCTCATAGTCAAGAACAAGTAACCTCTTCCTAGAATTGATGACCTGTTTGATCAGCTGCAAGGTGCTAACTATTTCTCAAAAATAGACTTGAGATCTGGTTATCACCAGCTTAAAGTTAGGGAGTGTGATATTCTAAAGATAGATTTTCACACTCGATATGGTCATTTTGAGTTCTTGGTCATGTCCTTTGGGCTAACAAATGCCCCAACAGCCTTTATGGACCTCATGAATTGGGTGTTCAGACAGTACCTAGATATGTTTGTTATTGTGTTCATAGATGATATTCTTGTATACTCCCGAAGTGAGAACGGCCATGCAGATCATCTTCGAATAGTGTTGCAAACCCTTAGAGATCATCAACTATTTGCTAAATTTAGAAAGTGCAAATTTTGGCTAAGGTCAGTTGCTTTTTTGGGTCATATTATTTATTTTAAAGGTATTTGAGTTGACCCTCAAAAGATAGAAGCTGTGAAAAATTAGCCTAGACCTATTTCCCTGTCTGATATTAGGAGTTTCTTAGGTCTAGCTGGCTACTACCGTCATTTTGCTTAGGGTTTCTCTTCCATTGCATCTCCTTTGACTCGGTTGACCCAAAAGAAAATTAAATTCCTATGGTCTGACTTTTGCAAGAAGAGTTTTCAGGAGTTGAAGACTCGACTCACTTTGGCCCCTGTGTTGACCCTTCTAAATGGTGTAGATGATTTTATGGTGTACTATGATACTTCTAGAGTTAGGTTGGGTTGCGTGTTGATGTAGAAAGGTAAGGTTACAGCCTATGCCTCCAGACAGTTGAAACTGCATGAGAAGAACTATCCGACCCATGACCTCGAGTTAGCTACAGTGGTTTTGTGCCTTAAAAATCTGGAGACACTATTTGTACGGTGTTCATGTTGATGTCTTTACGGATCACAAGAGTTTGCAGTATGTGTTTACTCAGAGAGAGTTGAATCTTCGTCAGAGGCGATGGTTAGAATTATTAAAGTACTATGATATAAATATGTTGTATCACCTGGGCAAGGCCAATGTAGTGGCAGATGCCCTTAGCAGGTCGTCCATGGGTAGTGTAGCACAGGTCGAGGAAGATAGGAAGGAGTTAGCTCATGAGGTGCATCGTCTAGATAGGTTGGGAGTTAGATTACTTGATTCAGCTGAGGGTAATGTTTGGGTCCAGAGTATTTCTGAGTCTTCTCTAGTTTCGAAAGTAAAGAAGAAGTAAGATATGAATCCTAGTTTGGTCAGACTGAAGGAGTCAGCTAAAGACCAAAATGTAGAGTTTTTCTCCCAAGGGGGATATGGTGTATTGAGATTCCAAAATAGATTATGTGTGCCTAGTGTTAAAGATTTAAGGTAGAGAATTATGGCTGAAGCGCATGGCGCGCGATATTCTATTCATCCCGATGCTACCATGATGTACCGCGATTTGCGAGAAATCTATTGGTGGAATGATATGAAAAAGGATATAGCAAAATTCATAGAGAAGTGTACAACATGCCAACAGGTTAAGATAGAACACCAAAGTCCTGGTAGAAAAATGCAAGAATTTAGTATTCCTACTTGGAAGTGAGAGGAAGTAAATATGGATCTTGTGACTGGTTTACCTCTTTCTCGACTTCATCATGATTTGATTTGGGTCGTTGTAGACAGGTTGACTAAGTCCGTGCATTTCTTGTCGGTGCATACATCTTTCATTACTGAGGACTATGCTAAGCAGTATATTCGAGAGTTAGTCAGGTTGCATGGAGTTCCTTTGTCTATTATCTCCGACAGGGGTACTCAATTTACTTCTCATTTTTGGAGGGTTTTTCTGAAGGGTCTTGGTACCCAAGTTCATCTTAGCTCCACTTTTCATCCGTAGACCAATGGTCAGGCTGAGAAGACCATCCAGACCTTGGAGGATATATTGAGGGCATATGTGCTTGATTTCAAAGAAAGTTGGGATGAACATTTGCCATTGATTGAATTTGATTACAATAACAGTTTTCATGCTAGCATTGGAATGGCTCCATTTGAGGATTTATATGGAAGGCGATGTAGATCACCCATAGGTTGGTTTGAAGTGGGTAAAGCCGTTGTGAGTGGACCTGATGCTGTGTTTGAGGCTATGGACAAAGTTAAGCTAATTCGAGAAAGATTGAAGACAGCCCAGAGTCGTCAGAAGTCATATGTAGATATGAGAAAAAGAGCTCTTGAGTTTGAGGTTAATGATCTGCTGTACTTAAAGATTTCACCCATGGAGGGGGTGAAAAGATTTGGTAAGAAAAGAAAACTTAGTCCTTGATACGTTGGCCCTTATAGAGTTTTGAATCGTGTTGGGAAAGTAGCTTACAAGATTAAATTGCCTATCAAGTTATTAGTTGTCCATCCTATCTTTCACATTTCTATGCTCAAGAAGCACATTGGTGATTCTGTTGTTGTTGATCCGTCAAAAAGTTTTGATGTTCAGGACAGCCTTTCGTATGATGAAGTTTCAGTTAAAATCCTAGATTATCAAGTTCGTAGACTAAGAAATAAGGAAGTTTTCTTGGTCAAAGTTCTGTGGAGAAATCAATTAGTCGAGGGTACTACTTGGGAAGTAGAAGCAGATATGAGAACCAGATACCCTCATCTCTTCTCCGCGAGTTCAAATTAAGTCGAAGGTACTATTCTTCCATAATCCAGTTTCCTTCTTATCCAGTGTATTCAACTATATAGTTATTCTCTATATGATTCATGCATATTGTGAAGTACTCAAAAGTTTAGAATGAAGTAAGCCCTTTTTAGTGAGTCGTTCCATCTATACGTCCTCATTTTCTCTTGTTCTTGGCCTATCTAGCCACATTCGAGGACGAATGCTTCCAAGGGGGAGATATTATAATACCCCGAGACTCTAACCAATAGTGAAACCATGAATCAAGCTCATGAGAAATAAATTATAATGTTTTGGGTTGTTTTCTGATCAAGGATGGTGTGTATTAAGGCCTTAAAGATGTCCTAACGATTGGGTGAATCAAAACATTCCTTACCGATTGAATTCTTGGGAAGGATATTGGTATAGTCAACTTCAAATAAGAATATCTCTCATTATACTTGGAATTTTTGAGCTCGTCACCTATCAATAGATAGATAATTGAATTATCTTTCCAACGATACCAATTTCACCAAAATCCGATTCTGAAGCAAAGAGTTATACCCATTTTACTCCAGCATGTCAATCTAGAAAAGGGTGACGACATTTCTGACGACGTCGTCATGTTTCTAATGACATTTCTGATGTTGTCGTCAGCCTTAGGCAGAAAATCATAAAATTCGACCCTTTTGTGACAACATTTCATGACGGCCTATCACAGGTCTGACGGCCTATCACAGATGTCATCAGCTATTTTTTTCAGCAATTTAGAGACGTTTTTGCAAGGGTATTTTGGTCTTTTCTGATATTTTGGAGGCCTCTATAAATATGAGAATCCCATCCAAACCCTAATTCCATCATTTTATCTTCCAATTCTTTTGAGATAATATATCTAGGGTTATATCAAGAACATAAATCTTCCAAGAATCATCCATAAATCTTCAAAATTTCTTCAAGAACCAAGTTCCTCATAGTGTGGGTTTCAAGAATTATTTATTTCAAGTGTGGATAAAGTCTCAAGCACTAAAGTTCATTCAATTTCAAAGATTAAGGTATGTGGGGTTTTGAGCAAGAACACTTCTTTCGTTCTTGTGCCCAAAGAATTAATTTCTATTGAATTTCATGAATTTTGCAAAGTAGGTTTACACCCAAATTACTTTATCAAGGATTTATGAGATTTGACCTATACAAGATTGACACATATGACTACTTCATGATCTTATTTCTTAAATTAAGAGTTTATGTCATGAGTTGTATATTGTTATCATGAAATGATAATTTCTAAGTGATTTATGATAAGTGTCATGATTTATGTTTTTCCATGAGAAGTTTGTCTATTGAATATATATTGATATTGAGCTTGAGAGTCAAGAACAAGTTCTATGACATTTTTTGGAAGATTTGATACTTGATATGATTTGATAAGCAAGTGTACTTAATGATGAGAATGATTATTTTCAGATTTAGTCGAGTTAGGAATCCATAAGTTGATTATGATTTACAAGTGAGATATATATTTATATTTTGGTTTTCATGATAGACCCTTGAGTTGATTAAGGTGGATTTCCTAACGCGTTTTGAGCTTAAGTCTGAGAGTAGTATTTAGCACCGAGTGGGAAGTATGGTTTCAGTGCATCCTACTTCCCCAGAACTATGTGCCATCGTAGGATTAAGATTAAGAGCCAAAGGCCAATACAGTTATCACTAAAGTTAAGGTTCTACTTCGATGGCAAGGATAGAACAGCGTTCCCCAATATAGGCAAGACGTTGGACTCTATGTAAGCTTACATGGTTTATGTCGGTTATAAGAAACTCTCAAGTCCATAATAGTCCAAGTTTCATGAGGTACCGAGTCACTCTAAGTCATGAGTCAAAGAGTTTGAGTTGAGTCCAACTGTTTGTGAGATTTATGAAGTATGTGTTATTATTGATGATTTATGGAAAATATGTTTCAGGTAACTCAAGCGAAGAGAGTCATTATTATCAGCATGAATAATTTTCTTATATATTTATAATATTATTTAAATATTGCCTGCACCCCCACATACTCAGTACATTCCCAAGTACCGATTCACATACTCTTCTGTGTTTTATATTTTCTAGTGATATAGGTTCAGGTGCTCAGTCTCAGCAGTGACAGTAATCTTCGAGTATCTCCATCTATATTCGTATAGTTAGTGAGTCCTCATGGTTAGAGTACCTATGTCCCCAATTTTTGTCTTGATAGTAGATGGTTGTTTATTTTCAGTTCAGTACGGGTCAGTTGGGGATCTGTCCCAATGGCTTCTCAGTCTTATGTAGTAGAGGCTTTGTCAGACTAGAGTACCAGTATGTACATAACTTCAGTATTTTGATTGTACACGATAGTATTTCTTTGTATTCCAATATGTTCATGACATGATTATTCTTCTTTATTAAGCTTAATTGTTGTCATAGTTAGTTATAAAGGAGATGACAGGCTCAGAGGGTTAGCTTGAGGTCGTGTGTGGCCTTAAGCACCGTGTGATATCTTGGGATGGGATCATGGGGTGTTACACGTGGTCAGGATTATCACCGAGATAAAAAATAGTAGAAGACCAAGAAAGCAGCCTTACGGGCATCGAGAGTTGAAATGATGTACAGTAAGTCTAGAAAACTTTCGTCAACAGTAACTGCAAGTAATGAATCTAAGTAAAGGCGGTAATTTTAGAATTTTAAATTGCATCCTATGCCTTCTTGTTTGTGGTTCCAATTAGGTTCACTGCTGTTGACCTGATTGGAACCACAAATGAGATTAAAAGGCAAATTGAGTATCATTACTTCCTTAGCAATATAGTTATAATTGATTGTGTTTTATAGTCTTAGCATGCTTTCAACATATCTTGGAGAAGATCAGAGGCTTGCTCTAGTATGTGAATTTTGATAATTTTTGAGTTTGCCTCAAGCTTACTAATTTGGTATTCAAGCTTGTTGTTGTTGTCTATGAATTTGGTATAGAGTTCCTGATCTTTTGTGAGCTCGATAAGGAACACCATCTTTGAAGTGGTGGCATTCTAGAAGCCCTTCAAAACACTTTCTTCAGAAGCCTTAAAGGATACATGTAGGGTCGCTGTGTATGTTTATAGTTCAAAATGTGTTGATGCACACTCAAGATATGGTCCCAACCATTGAACAACTCACTTTTATCGAGTGTTGCTCAATGCATCTTGATCAACCAACCTTCAAGGAATTTGATAAATTAATAAGTAAGGAGTTACATAACGTTTGATCTAAATCGACTCTACCAAGCCTTTCAAACGTTACGTAACTCCAGGCTCATTATCCTAGCAAAAAACTTTGCCCGAGTTAGTGCACAAATCAAATAATTTCAATCTCTCAACCTTTTTGCTGATCGCTCTTCTCCAATATAGATGACAAGATATCTGCTATACAAAAGTCTACGCCATCGCCATAAATGCTTGCTAGGGCGCAAGTCTTCAGAAGGCATCAACAGTAATCTCTTAAAATCAAGTGATATTGAGAGATTCCTAGTCATGACTTCTTAAGACTTTTGCTACGGCAAGAATTTCTGCTGATGACAAGATATCCACCATGTAAAAGTCTACACCATCAACAGAAATTACTAGAGCGAAAGTCTTCAGAAGACATTATTAGTAATCTCTTAATATCCATCGATAGGCGGTAGCTTCGACGAGCTGGGACGTGGAAGTGAAAACCCTAAACTTCAAGGAAGTATTGTACGAAAGTCTTCAGTAGACATTCAAAAATAAGGAATTTTTCACCAATGACTACACATAATTACGGCATCAACAACCTCACTAGATTCACTTCTCCTTCAAAAGAAA
Source organism: Capsicum annuum (assembly GCF_002878395.1). Taxonomy (NCBI): domain Eukaryota; kingdom Viridiplantae; phylum Streptophyta; class Magnoliopsida; order Solanales; family Solanaceae; genus Capsicum; species Capsicum annuum. The sequence goes on along the minus strand of NC_061116.1, from coordinate 143,797,334 downwards.
AGGCAAAAATATTTTCATTTGCATTCGCATGTTATTTATTTAGTTAATCTTTGTTTTTTTAAAATAAATAATGTGTTAATGCAAATTAAAATATTTCTGCCTTTTCTTTTAGATGAGGAGTGAATCTTGTGAGGTTGTTGATGCCGTAATTATGTGTAGTCATTGCTGAAAACTTCCTTATTTTCAAATGTCTTCTGAAGACTTTCATACAAGACTTTCTTGATATTGAGAGATTACTAATAATGCCTTATAAAGACTTTCGCTCTAGCAAGTTCTGTTGACGGTGTAGACTTTTGCACGGTGGATATCTTGTCATCAGCAAAAATTCTTGTCGTAGCAAAAGTATTAAGAAGGTATGACTAGGAATCTCTCAATATCACTTTATATTGAGAGATTACTGTTGATGCCTTCTGAAGACTTGCGACCTAGTGAAAGCATTTCTGATGATGGTGTAGACTTGTGCATGGCGATATCTTGTCATCTATATTGGAGAAGAGTGATCAGCAGAAAGGCTGAGAGATTGAGCTCGTTTAATTTTTCCAATAACTCGAGCAAAGTTTTTTGATAGGGTAATGAGCCTAGAATTACGTAATGTTTGATAGGCTTGGTAGAGTCGGTTTAGATCTAACGTTACATAACTCCTTTCTTATTAATTTATCAAATCCTTTGAAGGTCGATTGAGCAAGCTGCATTGAGAAATGCTCAATAAAAGTGAGTTGTTCAAAGGTTGTGACCACATCTTGAGTGTGCATCAACACATTTTGACCTAAAACAAACACAACGACCCTTCATTTATCCTTTAAGGCTTCTGAAGAAAGTCTTTTGAAGACCTTCTTTAATGCCACAACATTGAATGTAGTGTTCCTGATCGAGCTCACAAGAGACCAGGAACTCTATACCAACTTCAAAGATGGGAACAACAAGCTTGGATACCAAATCGGCAAGCTAGAGAAAGCTTGAAAATTATCAAGATTCATATACTACAGCAAGCCTCTGATCTTCTCCAAGAACTGTTGGAAGCATGCTAAGGAAAGAAAACACAATCAATTAATCAATATTGCTAAGGAAGTAATGATACTCAATTTGCCTTTCAATCTTATTTATGGTTCCGATCAGGTCAATAGAAGTGGACCTAATCAAAACCACAGACAAGAAGGCATGGGATGTAATTTAAAATTCAAAAATTTCCGCCTTTGCATAGATTCGTTACTTTAACTACAGTTGCTGTTGGCGTAAGTTTTCTAGACTTACTGTACATCATTTCAACCTTCGATGCCCGTAAGACTTCTTTTTTGGTCTTCTACTATTTTTTCTCTAGGTGATAATCCCGAATACGCTACCTAGTTGTAACTCTCTAGCAAGGAGTCCATCTGCATTATTTTTCTTTCAGAGAGACAACAAATGAATTTACATTACCGGATACACTTTCATATTTGCACTTGATTCAGATTTCTCATGTTTTAAGATAATTTCTTTGACCAAATTCACTAGAAGTTACTTTCTACCCTATGTATCTTCTTCAATTAGCTCTCAGATGATATAGTCTTTCTTCATCAACTCCCCTTTCCCTCATAGGGATTTTCCTTTGGTTCCTTCTGGCATATAATCATCTTCTCGATCAACCCTTCCAAATAAATTTGGTCCAGGGGAATTTCTATTGGTTTTCCATTCTTGTTTGATGTAGTGCGAGGCTTTGAAGGCCTTCTCAGAGTCTAATTCACTCGTAAAGTTAAGTCTAATATTTATTGGATCTCTACAATGACACCAAACATTGATCCCTTCTCAAAACTTAACACACATAAACACGAGCAACAACCGTCAGTAATTTGTAACAGGGTATCTGCACCATCTTCATGGGGCCCTCAGCCTTATAAATTTGAATCCATCAAACTTAACTGTATAATGTAGGATATTGTTTGAATGATCAGTGTCTAATCGGTAAAAAATTGTATTTACAAAAATATTATACTTTGTGTGTTATCCCGGTGACCTTATCAGTAATACTTACTTAACTCTCACACATATGATAGTGGATCCATCTGCACATACCTTATTCTTCCTAGACCATCTATGACTTAAATTGAATAAACAGATGACTAGCAAGTTGCAACAGATGCCATATCTGTTTAAATTGTGAAACAGTTGTAGACATATATCACGACAGATGATCAATCTATTGCAACATATGACATATCTGTTGGAAAAGAAAATAGATATTTCCATCTGTTGCAACAGATTGTCAATATGTAGTAAGTTATCTGACTGATGGAATATACTTTACAACAGATTACCCATCTGTTAGATTTATTTTAAAGCAATTTTCTTTTCTTCCTGAAATACAATAAAAGATAAAATGTTGTATTTAGATCCATTTTTTTTT